>NW_024879601.1:42500-62500 GCF_900700415.2 Clupea harengus | reverse complement strand
CATACACACACACAGCAGTGCATACACACACACATGCTATCACTCGCTCTCTATCTCTCTCTCATGCCTGGCTCAGACGGATGCGTTGCTTGACGGATTCCTGATGGATGAGGGAGGGCGTAGGAGACATTTATAGTGAGATTGACAGGTCGACAACCAATCAGGCCACTAGCGAGCTGTTTACCTTGTGGGTAGTAGCATGCTAACATTAGATAGCTGGCTCAGACCCCTCCAAATCCCCTCAGACGTATTTTTCAGTTACAATAACGCGGTTTTTACATGTAGGGTTAGGGTTAAAAATCTAAGCAAAAAAAACTCAAACAAACAACTTTTATGTACAAATACGTCCATCCACGAGTTTGGTCCGCCATCTTTTTTCTCTCCAGCGTCGCAATTTGATTGGCTGATACATGCGTTGCCTCTCGAAAAGTTGAACATTTTTCAACTTTCAGCGCAACTGAACACAACGGAACCACAATTCAGTTTGGTAACGGATGACGTCTTCCCATTCAAAGTCAATGGGGATCTGTCAACGTTGACGGATCAACGCATCAGTCTGAGCCAGGCATTACACACACATGAGTGCATGCTCACACAGATGTGCACACACCAGAATGCATTGATGGAATCGCATATTGATGTTTTCCTGTTTCCTTGGTTGATGCATGGTGGTTCTTGTGTGAACCTAGAAATGCTCATATGGGGGACTGATAGAACGGAAGATATTGCTTTTCTGTTGACATGACATGAACTAAATGTAGCATTATTTTGTATCTGTAACTCCTTCCCTTGGATGTGTACTCACTGAGACCTGAACAATTAGCATGTGAACCCCTTCCCCCCCAGATAGCCTCTTTCCTGCTATCACCCTCTGTTATCACCCCCCCCCCCCCCCATAGGTGAACCCCTCTTACCCCACTGTCTCCCCTTCCTGCCGTCACCTATGGGGTGTGGTCTCCCCTCCCCTTTTGTATTCTACCGGACTGAATGGTATAAATGCCAACATATTCTACAATCTGTTAGGCCATTCTGTGAGCACCAGCTTAGAGGGGGTCTCCACGCTGACATAAACATCCTGACTACATCATCCGGTCCGTTCTTCAACTTTGGCGTGCTCATTTAGATTCTATCAGCATGCACAAACACGTGCGCACACACACACCTCTCCTAGTCTCCTAAAGCGTGTTTCGTCACTCCAAAGTTTCTAAGTCTGAGTCACAGAACCCCACAAAGCCCCACAAATCTATTCCTATTGAGTGCTGTTCACACATGTACACACACGAGCACACCCACACACACACACGTGTGTACACACACACACACACACACACACACACACACACACACGTGTGCAAACACACGTCCCACATGCCCCTGTTTAAGTTCCTCCGCATGCCTCCCAGACTGGCCTCAGGAGGTCTAACTGACTCACTGCATGGAACTCCACAGGATATAGAAGTGGTCCTCCTGATACACACACACACACAGATATAATCACACACACTCACCACCCTTTTCAGGCCTTACAAGCCTTACAGGTATTTGCCACAAAGAGTCATTTTCTCTCCATGTTGTCCATACCATCCCAATCCTGCCCCCTCTGGGGTTCTGCCTCTGTGGAAAGTGATGACTAATCGTCCCTCAAGGCACAATGTACATGTGAGCTGTTGTCAAGGTGATGGGCTGTGATGAGTCACAGGAACCTGTCATGGCGATGAGCTGCCATCTATCATGGCCCGCGGCAACTGCATCATCAACACGGATTTACTACCTCCCATAGAGAAAAAAACAGAGGTAGGCAAAGACAAGTAATATAGGGAAAGGGTGAGGAGAGACAGAGAGAGAGAGAGAGACAGAGAGAGAGGGACAGAGATGGAGAGACAGAGAGAGAGAGAGAGATAGCAAAGGGAAGATCTGTTTGTCTGCTAATCTTCTAGTTTGTCTGCTTGTTTGCTTGGCAGCAATTACTCCATGTTTACCGTTCCAAAAGTATTCGGAAGCTCATAGAGACAAGCCAATGGGGAAAATAAAACATGCAAACAAATTGAAAGAGAGAGAGAGAGAGAGAGAGAGAGATAAAGAGAAAAAGAGAGAGAGGGAGATAGAGAGAGAGGGGAATCACACAATGGCCCGTGGTGTGAATGAAATAACAGAACAGCATGTGTGTGCGCGTCTGTATGTGTATACGCGTGTGTGTGTGAGCAGGTGTGTGTGTATGTGAGCGTGTGATAGCTAGCGTATGTATGTGTAATAGATAGGTCTGTCTGTGGGTGTGTATGCATGTCTGTTTGTGCAAGTGTGTGCCTGCTTCTGTGAATGTGTGTCCACCTGTGTGTACATTGCGGTTTGTGGGTATGTCTGTGTGTGTGTGTGTGTGTGTGTGTGATAGTCTGCAAGAACCTCTTTTCTTCCAGGGCTTTCCATTTCAGTGTGCATCTACCTGTGATCAAATGTCCTCATGTGACCCTTTCCCCGGCCTCACAAATTACCTATCGCCACAGTGACACCTCAAGACATTTTGGCGAGTTCGTTGCCAGGACAACAATCAATCTGCTCAAAAACTTCTTCCGAAGCAATTAAATCAACTCAGCTTGGATTAAATTACCTTGGCCTCACTCAAAAACCAGCCAATTCCCCAGCAAGGTGGGCACTGGTACACTGACTCCACACATACACACACACACATATACAGACACGCACACACATGTACAGACACGCACACACGCACACACACACACACACACACACACACACACACACACACAGACATAAGACCCTTAAGACAATCACCTTCTCTGTGAGAGAATTTGTTTCCTCTGATTGACAGGACATTACAGCAGAGATTGGATTAGAGAGTGGCTTGCTGGGTGTGAATGGCTGTGAAGCACCTTTAGTCAATTTAGGCCTAAATTAAAGGAGTGCGTAGCTAACACAAACTAGGTTCGGTTAAGGGGGAGAATGAAATGGACAAGATACCCAGTATAAATGTATGAACAGCTATTTTGATTTATGAATTTGAGGGTTTCACAAAAAAACGTTTTTTTGATCAAAACAAAAAATAGAGCTCTTTTCAAAGTAACAAATAAAACAGAAAATGAACAGGTAGTTAATGAGTGTTTGTTTGACCAGTGTTCACACGAGAGAATGAGATTCCTGTTTATCTGTATTCTGGTTAATAGAATACGCTTTGATCTTCAAAATCCAAGGGTCGCTCGGGATCCAAATTCCTCGGGATCCAGTTGGACTGTTCTGCCTCTGATGTACTTTGGTCAGCAAAAACGGTTGATATACGATATCAATATATATACTTTATATTGATAAACATTTCTTGCAGTAATTCAACATAATTCATGTTAAAATATATTATTGGTATAAAGACATGTGCACAGCATTATATTAGTTTCTGTTGAAATGATGATGGACTATTACTTTGATATGATTAAAATATGCTTTGTATCGTGGGATAGGGAACCTCACAGCAGTGAAGCTGAGCACATGGTTAAAGCCTCTCTCTTGTGTTACGCTGTTTTTCACGCCCTCGAAAGAGATGGCTGTAAGATTTATAGTTGTCTCACACCATAGTTAATATGTATAAGTGACCTAGATTTACTTTCTATGAACTGTGTTAGTTTGTTGATCTGCAAAATTGAAATGATCAGTAATTTACGTTACGTACTAATATATGACCATGTCAGCATACCATTTTTTGATGACCATTCATTTGTCATTCTGTTGATGGCTAACGTTAGCACTTATTAGCCAGCTGTGCTGTAATAATACAGTAACTTTGCTATGTTAGTTAAGAGACCTTCAAAGTCTTTTTTGTTTCTTGTTTATTACAGTTTCAGGCGTGAATTTTAACCTGACATATTGGAAAAAATCAGGCACTCGCTTCCTGGCTCGTGAAAATTTGGCTGACTGTTTGACTGCCTTAAAGTACGGGTCCATATCATATTACTCACCAGAGTTCTCGAGTAATCAGTTAAAACAAAGTAAAACAAGCTGCCTCAGAAGAGTTAATAATGATGTAGTCTTGGAAAATTAACGTTTTTTTAACTCAAAATGCTTCAAAATAAACAACAGTTTACTTGCCTTTGGTAACTAATTTTAAGGTGGGTTACAGCTGCATGAATGTGTGTGTGAGCCAAGTACATAACCTTGTTATACTTGTTTCTTTAATGCTTCTGTATGTATGTGTGTGTGTGTGTGTGTGTGTGTGTGCGTGCGTGCGTGTGTGCGTGCGTGCGTGTGTATGTACAATATGTATGTATGTACGTACGTATGTACGTATATACGCATGTAGGTACGGTATGTATGTGTCTATGAATGAATGTATGTGTATTTGTGCGTACAGCTGTGTGTGTATGTGTGTCCATGTGAAAAGGATTTTCTAATTTAAATAGTTTTTTTCTAATTAAATTGCCAGATGTCCCTATAATCCCTTTCAATTTCCCAGCATTGTTGTGGAGCGAACGTGTATTAATAATTAAAATATCTGTGTTTAAATATTCAAGGAATTTTAATAATTCAGACCCGACAGAATCATGTGTGTATGCGTCTGGGACTATGTGTTTGAGTGTGTGTATGTAAGAATGTCAGAAGGTGTGTGTGGCTGTTCTGATTTTGAGCATCCTTGATCGATGTGATTGCTGTGAGTCTCTGTGGTCTGGTGATTGGCTGTCATATAGCAGTGGTGTCCATGGAAACACTGTGTTTGGAGTGGCGGGCAACACTGTGGCCGATCTGTTGCTGTGAAGAGCTGCCAGACTGGCACTCCACAAGTGCTTCGTTTATGTGGAGAGTCACTCAGCAGCTCTCCACTGACACCCTGTCCATCTCTCCATCTCCAGCTATCCTCCTTCTCTGATTTAGTGCAGCTCTAATCCTCCTGCTCTTACAGTCCCCCCCCTCTCACTCACTCTGTGTCCCTCTCTCTCTCGCTGGCTCTCTTTCTGTGCCCCCCCCTCTCTCTCTCTCTCTGCCCCTCTGTCTCTCTCTCTCTCTCTGCCCCTCTCCCTCTACTGTCTTGCTTTCTCTCCACTTTCTCTCCACTCTTTCTCATTGTCCTTCTCTCTCTTCCCCCTCTGTGCCTTGATCTATGTGACGGATGTTGTGCCAGGCAGTACTGGGGGTTGCACCTGATGACCACTGGGTGTATGTGTGTGTCTGTGTGTGTATGTGTGTCATTGTGTGTCTGTATGTGTTCATCTGTGTGGTTGACAAAGAGAGAGTGTGGGAAAGGCACAGAGTTAAACACTCTCCACTCTAATGTCCCCATGGGGCATTTGGGCCTCCAAGAGAGACCAGAAGGACATGCTGAAACACACACACACACACACACACACACACATACACACACACACACACACACACACACACACACACACACACACACACACACACACACACACACACACACACACACACACAGGTTTTGGCAGGGCTGCTTCAGTGTCAGCTGTGTGGCTCTCTACATGAATGTATTAGCCCAGTCTGCATCAAGATTGCCAACCTGGGCCTCGCAAAGAGAGCTGTCCAGGAATCACACACACACACACACACGCACACACACACACCACACGTATCCAAACTGGATGAAGACCGAAAGAGAGAGAAAGAGAAAGAGCAAAGAGAGAGAGAGAAAAGGAAAGAAAAGAAAGTGTGAGAGAGAGAGAAAGAGGAAAAAGGAGAGAAAGAAAGGATGGTGCAGAAGTCTACTGTTAGTTATGGAACGACTGTTGCTAAGATGTACACACTAATTTGATTATCTGGTGCAGAGCTAAGCTAATGTGCTGTTTATTGCTATTTGTGTCTGTGTGTTTCTTTTTGTGTGTGATGTGTGTATGTGTGTGTGTCTGTGTGTGTGTGTGTGTGTGTGTGTGTGTGTGTGTGTGTGTTTGTGTCTGTCTGTGTGTGTGAGTAAATGTCCTAGCAAATACACATACACACACACATACACAATAGTCCTCTAAGATGGCTACTTTCAAAGACACCCAACTAAAACAGGTGACAAATTGATTAGTAATAATCACAGAAAATTGATTTGTTTCCCTTTACACCACTGCTGTGGTTTGACTCTGAATGATCTCCTGCCAAAACACTATGAGAGGATAAGGACAGAGAGAGAGAGAGATAGGGTAAAGAGAGGGGGAAAGAGAGGAGAAGAGAGAGAGGAGGAAGAGAGGGAGAGGGAGGAGAGAGGGGGAAAGAGAGGGAGAGAGAGAGCGAGAGTCAAAAGCAAGACCAACAAAAATAGAACTCTTTCTACAGTGGGCATTAGTCCTCGCTAATCTTTTAAAGTCACTGGACACACACACACACACACACACAAACACACACACACACAACACACACACACACACTAATGACTGGAAGTAAAGCAGAAGGGGGTGACTGAAGGGAGAGGACAAAGGAGAGAGGAGAAGAGAGAGGGAAAGAGGAGAGAGAGAGGAAAGAGAGAAAATGAGATCATTAAAACAGGAAGGCGCAGTAATAGATCTCCTGCTTTAACTACTCAGTAAAGACAACAACAAGAGCTGTGGATTGGTGATAAGGGGATGCAGTGGAATACACACACACACACACACACACACACACACACACACACACATACGTATACGTATACGTACATTCACACAAATCCAAAGCACATCCCCACACACAAATAAATCCCTCTTCCGCAATGTGTCCACTTTGTACTGCTAACAAACAACATACACCCAGCAGTAAACACGTAAACACATAATAAGAGATCATAAGAGAGGGTAGGGGAAAGAGAGAAAGAGGAGGAAAGAAAGAAAGAGAGAGAGAGACGGGAGAAAGAGAAAGAATGAGAGTTAGAGAGAAGGGAGAGCAAGAGGGGAGGAAGAAAATGAATGAGAGTGATAGAGAAGGGAGAACGAAGGAAAGAAAGTGAGAGAGACGGGGGAGAAAGAGAGATTGAGAGAGAAAGGGAGTGAGAGTGAGAGGAGGGAGAAAGAGCAGAAAAAGAAAAAAGAGAACAGAGGAGGGGGAGAGAGGAAGAGAGAGAGGTGGAGAAAGGGAGAAAGAAAAAATGTGTGTTTGTGGATAAAGAACTTTAAAGCACCTGTCTGTGGAGGAAGCACTTTCTCAAGCCCTGTGTTGGAATGTTGTGAAACTTAGTCTGATCTCACACATACACACAGACACACACACCATGAACATACACACGCAAACATACACAAGCCCACAAAAACATACACATTTCTTGTCCTTCCTGCTAGGGGATTGTACGACTTTTTCTCTGCTTTCAGATCAATGACACAACACACACAGACACACACTCTCTCTCTCTCTCACACACACACACACACACACACATGTGATTATTCTGGGCTGTCTTTGAGGATTGTTGGGTCAGGCAGTTGCTCCATGCCCCTGGAGTTCTTCAGTAATTGGAGGAGACACTTTCAGTCTCGACAGGGGAGAGGCCCAGGCCACACACACACACACACACACACACACACACACACACACACACACACACACACACACACACACACACACACACACACACACACTCACTACTGGGACTTCAGTCATAATTAGGTGCTTAGTTGTTGTTGAGAAGAGTTAAGAATGCTGGGGCACACTTTTTATTCTGTAGACTTTATTAGCTTTCTAATTACACATGTAAGTATATATGTAATGCACTCATTAGGCAGTGCTTTCATACTCTGTCTTAAAGTAATACTGAACTGTACTTTTATCTCCAGACTGGTAACTGTCTATCTATGGCCGAAGGTTGCTTTGGAATTGATTTTTATTAAAATAACTAAAATAGATGGTCTGTTTCAGACAGATGGCTACTCCTTAAGTCTTACAGTTTGCACACACAGCACATGCTCTCTCTTTCTCTCTGTCTACTTCTCTGTCAATCTCACCCTCTCTCTCTTTTTTTCTCTCTCTCTCTCTCTCATCTGCTTTTGGTTCTCATTAAAAATGACATCAAATGATTTATTTGACAGCTAGGACGGTTATAAGAGATGCCAAACTGCAAAATTGCTTACAGATTGCAGACACAGCACATGCGCTCTCTTTCTCTCTTTCTCTATGTCTCCGAGTCTCTGTCTCTCTCTCTGTCTCTCTCTCTTAGTTATTCCCCTCAACTGTTCAGACTGCATATTAGAGGCTTGTTGTTGTGTCCTGACTGTCGGAGAAAATCAAGACCCCCTGTCCCATGGTCTAACATTGATTCATTGCGTGTGATGACGCCCGGCGGAGGATGCCTGTGAGGTGAGACTTTTCAGACATTCCAGACTATCCCCCTGCGGTCTTAGGGTGACTTCAGGGTTGACCACTGCCATTATTGCAGTGGTTTATGCGTTGTGTTCATTTGTTCTGAAAGAAGTATACTTGAGAAAGCACTTTTTCTCACTGAAATACCTCAGTGCTGTGGAGGGGATCATTTCAGTCAAACAGTACAGAGTACAAACTGTGCTTCAACTCTACGCTAACTTTCTGAAGTAATCTCTAGCAGCTGTGTCCTTGTTTATGTGTTGTGCAATATTAGAAAGAAGCGTGCTCTCCAAATTTAAAATGGGTATGGTTTGGCGTCTTTAAGCTCGCCCATGTTTTGAGTAGTATAGTTTAGAAAAAGGGCTCTTTCATCTTGACCTTTACAGGAACACTAAAAATTGCTGTATGGAAACTTTTTGCCATAGCGGGCTTTAAAGAAGAGACGTTAAGGTGCTCTCTCAGACTTTCAAAGAGTTTCTAAGGGCCAGTGTAAAGACTGATTTAGTGTTTAGCAAATCTTTAGACAGTAGCCATTTGAAGCTGAGAAACTACTGTAAGAGTATGATAAATAGACTGCATTTATATAGCCCTTCAAAGAGCTTCTACAGACTAATGGCCTCAGACATCTACCCATTCACACACTGATAGCGGAGGCTACTATCTAAGGTCACAACCTGCACATCAGGGAGCGGTTAGGGGTTCAGTTGTCCTGCTCTAAGGACACTTCGACACTTGGTGAGGAGGAGTCGGGATCTGGGCGTGTACCTCTCACCTGGTGCGGTGTAGTAGCACAGGTGTTTGGCGTGTCCTTCTAACCTGGTTTGCTGTAGTAGCACAGGTGTGTTGGTGGCATGGGTGTAGTAGCACAGGTGTGTTTGGGTCTGGGTGTAGTAGCACAGGTGTGTTTGGGCATGGGTGTAGTAGCACAAGGTGTGTTTGGGCGTGTCCCCTCACCTGGTGCGGTGTAGTAGCCCAGGTCATGGTCACTGTGGGGAGCAGGTACACCTCCCCTCCTTCCACAGCAGAGCAGAGTCCTGATCTCTTGAGAAAACGCCCCGTCCACCCATCAGCGTCTATAACAGAGCAACCATCACAACACACACACACACAAATGCACACACGCACACACATACACACACACACACACACACTGAGAACGCAGTATAAGACCATCTTGATGTTTCTAAAACCTCCCTGGCCTCTAAAGAGTCATCAGTGATCAAACTGGCCTCTAAAGAGTAATCATCGATCAAACTAACACTTAAAAAAGAACCTTGAAAGCGCTCTGGCACAGCGTGTCATTGAGGGTCTGTGACCTGGCCTTTAAAGCTTGAATAAAAATATCTCTTTAGAAAATATCTCTGAAGAATTCAGTGCCAAGCAGACAAGGCTGCTTCTGGTTGGTCTTTGATTTGACTAATGTCACCCGCTATCACTCAATATTGCCTCCAATTTTTTGTTTCCATCTCTTGAGGCAGGTCCAGGGCCATGGCCCAAATGGCCTTAGTTCGGTCCTGGAGTGGGGAAGGTATATAATATGGCCCTGATATGGCCCTGATATGACCCTGATATGACCTGATATGAACTGATACTGCCCTGATATGACCTGATATGACCTGATACGACCTGATATAACCTGATATCACCTGATATGACCCTGATATGACCCTGATACTGCCCTGATATGACCTGGATCAGGCACAGATCCACCATGTCTACAACACTGGGACCAAATCTGTCTCAGAGTTAACTTTCATTACCTCATTATCTGACACTTTAAACTTGACAGTTGACACTTTAAATGTGTTAAAAAAAATGTATCCCCACTATCCATTGTCCTCATTGCCAACATTATCATTATCTTCATTATTACCTTATAACTTAAATTAAATCCTGCAGTCATTTATTCTAATCCGAGTGCAATGATCGACTGGTCAGCTTTGACTAGATAAAGAACCATTTATTTAAATCGTAGCTTAATGATTGGGTGATCAAGCTGTGAATCAAAAGAGTCCCCTGATTGCCTATTGCGGAAGGGGAGAAACGATATGTCATTGACAGTCATGTGGCTACCGCTTGGTCATTTATTACCGTCAAGGAAGTCCGAGGTGATGTTGATTGGAGTGTGCTGATTGGAGGAAGAACAGACGAGGGAGTGGCCAAAGCAGAAACAGGGTTGGCAACCTTCAGTGTCCTCTTCCTGTATGTTAAATGTACCAGGCCTGCATCTGAACACACACACAAACACACGCACACACACATATTTATACACACATAATGATTGACTGTGACACAACACCAATTGAGTATTTGTGTGTGCGTGTGCCTACTTTGCCGGCTTTGCACCAATTCTGTATTTTGTCAAAGGAATTTTCTAAGAGTGTGTTTGTGTTGGTGTGTGTATGTGTGTGTGTGAGTGTATATATTTGCATGAATACAGTTTTTCCAGCTTGTGTTTTCCATTGTAAGTACTATGCACATGTGTTTCTGTATAATGCATTCATTTTTGAGTATGCTTGGGCATCTGTTGGAATGCAGTCAGCGTGGGCCTGCACACATTTATTTGAATGAATGTGGTTATAAGGATGACCAAGAATGCTTTTACTTTATGTGTGTGTGTGTACTGTATCTACAACTTCTCAGGACCTTGTGTGTTTGTCTGTGTTGGTGCAAGTGTGTATTTTTATGTCTGTGCGTCTGTGAGTGTAGGTTTGAATGTGTAGGTTTTGTTTGTGTTTGTGTGTGTGTGTGTGAGTGACAGCGAGTACGACAGAACAAGGTTGCAGCAGCTCCCTCCACCACCTGCTGTCGCGGCAGGTGCTGACCCCCCCCCCCCCTAGGCGACCAGCTCTGGAAGTGGCAGCGCTAGCGGGGGAGATGGGTCGCTTTTAAGTGTGACACCTCTACCCCTATAGACAGCCATAGGCAATTCCACTGGGCTTCAATGGAGCATATCTGACACGGCCGTCAGGCACCGTTACCACCCTTACACACCCCCCCCGGGGCCTCAGACAAGGCTCACACGCCATCACAACACCAACGACAACAAGCACTACACCGACAGCACCAATGACAGCAGCGCATAAAGGCTGGCACCGGGGACTTGCGTTGCAGCAAAGAACACATCTCGGTGGTCTGAGAGGTGACAGGTCACCGTGTGTGTGTGTGTGTCTGTGTCTAGCAGGAAGAGGTAAACACGTAGCGTAGCAGCAGAAGCTAAATGAAAGCAGAGAGTAAAAGCCAAAACATATTTCCCCTGGGAGGGCTAGGGGGACTAGGAGAAACACCACCATCTGCATCCCAAATGAGCTGTGTGGCAATATCCCTAGATGTGTCAAGTTAATGAAGTTATGGGATCAATTCAATAATGATTTTGCAGCATATCTGATTTCCAAGGAGAGGAGAGTCAATAGACTCAATTTCTGCAAGGCTGTTAAAAACAGCAAAAAAAAATCTCCATCTTGAGGAGTGGAGAAAGTGTCTGTGTGTGTGTGTGTGGTGTGTGTGTGTGTGTGTGTGTGTGTGTGTGTGAGTCATCCTCACTAACACCACTTCTGTCATCAATTTGTCACAGGTCATAGGTGTATCACAGGTGCTATGTTTGTCTACATGTGTGTTTACCTGTCGTAGGTGTGTTAATGTTGGTCCTTACCTGTCACAGTTGTGTCCTTCTACGTTGTTCTTGCAGTGGCAGCGGCCATCTTCAGCAGAGCAAACTCCCACGCTGCCCCTGGTGTCGCACTCACACACCCTGCAGACCACACAGACAAGGTCAGTAAGATTAGAAACAGATACACACACCCACACACACACACACACACACACACACACACACACACACACACACACACACACACACACACACACACACACACACACACACACACACACACACACACACACACACACACACACACAGACACAAACATCAAAACACACACAAGCGCAATCTACAGGCCAAATGCCCGGCAAAAATATATGCTCAAGCAATATACACTTAAATGTATATACAAGTAAAAATGTGATTGAAATTAAAACATACACACACGCATCCCCCCCCCCCCCCACACACACACACATTCACATTCACACACTGAAGAAGCTTGTCAATCACAGTCATGAATAGTTCCCTGGTGCTTTCCGTCTGAGCAGATGGCTATTAGTTTATCTCTATTGCTTAATAAAATTAGGATCTACTTTATCTTCATCATTACCTTCTTAGCACACCAAAGTCTTCTCTTGCAAATGTGTGAACACTCTATTCGTTTTACACATATGTTACCACAACCTTTCAAACCAGTTGACACAGATCTCACAGAAAGACCTAAAGCTCTATTGGGTTAACTGTGTTATAGCAGTTCTTCATACAGCAAACAGTCTCTGAAAGGAAGCCTCCTCTGTGTTGCTATTTGAATACAAGTTTGTACATTTGAGTAAAAAAGCTACACCATACTGATTTTCCGACTTTGTCTTGTGCTTACTGTGTAGATCGTACATTTCAACAGCAGTTCATGATGAGAATGACCAGCACACAAGAACAAAAAAGGAATGAAAATGTTTTCTGTTTTACAGCATTTCAACAGGGCATTTCAAAAAGTGTAAAAAGTGCTTACGCAACAGGGTTTGCTATCTCTAGTCAAATCAGCTTGGCAGAAAATAATCCAATTACTGCTGTTTTGTTTGAGGGAACCTGAACCTGAACTAACACTGAGATACATGACATTTTGTTGATGTATATCTCTGAGGTGTATCTGTTGTTGTCTCTGGTAGTGGCATGTGTTCTAGCCCATCATGGAGGGAGGTAGGGTCTGGGACACCAGACACCACTGTTTAATCTTCTGGAGGTGTCGTGGGCCTAATTCAAGGAAACATTGATGAAGGAAGGGGTCTGCTTGAAAACCCCAGTGAAATGCTCACAAAGGCAGCTCTGTTGATATCCAGGATTTATTGTTGGGCAATAACAGTGGTAGGCTACAGACTGTGCATGTTTATACTGTGAAGAAGGGCGTTTGCGGATCCTGGGTGTAGCATGCAGCGTGTGTGGCGGCGTCTCCAGCCAATTCTACGTTGTTGTTGTATCCTGCTGTGCAGGACCTATGGTTGGGGAGCTGTTATATTGGTTAGGTTAGTTTGCTGTCTAAGAGTACTTGCGATAGTGAGAGGGTTGGTCAGATTCTGTTTCATCCTGTGTATTAATTGTTTTGAAAATGTGTCGTCAGAGTGGACAACTGTGATTAAGAAAAGGAGAAAAAGTATCAGTATAAGAATGTTAACAGAGATGTCACACACATGCACACACACATGTACACACACACATATGCATACACACATGTACACACATACACACACACACCCTAAGTCCTTCTTCTCTCTTCTTCATTGAGCCGTTCAGCTTCACTGAACTGAGTAATCCACACCTCAGCTTAGACAATGCCTGTGTGTGCCTGTTCTGTGTGTGTGTGTGTGTGTGTGTGTGTGTGTGTGTGTGTGTGTGTGTGTGCGCGTGTGTGTGTGTGTGTACCTGAACTCTACTCTATGTAAATGTATGTCAGTGTGTTAGCCACAGTCTAACTGTAGTGTAAATGTGTGAATGTGTGTGTTTGTGAGACAGAAAGGAGAGAAACGCATGTGTTTGTTTGTGAGCAATCTGCCCTGATGCACACACACGCTCACACCCAGCATGAGGTCATACCTCTGCTGCAGCTGAGAGAGACTGTGAGGGGTAGTGTGTGAATGTGTGGTGAATGGTTTTTCATGCAAATGAGTGTCTCTGAGTGACACAACGTGTGTGTGTGTGTGTGTAAGTGTGTCAGTGTACGTGCAGTGTGTATTATAGTACATCTGTGTGTGTGTGTGTGTGTGTGTGTGTGTGTGTGAGAGAGGGAAAGAGAGAGAATTGTGTTGTTATGTGTGAGTGAGTTATGTTGTTGGTGGTGTGTATGTGTGTGTGTTAGTGTGTGCATGTGAGATGCGTTGTTGGTGTGTATGTACGCATGTGTGTGTGTGTCTGAGAGACTGCAGTAGCAGATCAGTATGCAGCTGAGGGTGCTGGAGCTTTACAGCACTGCATTCACCAGCAAGCCAGGTCAGAAGAGCACCAATGAGTTCTAAATCACACACACACACACACACACACACACACACACACACACACACACACACACACACACACACACACACACACACACACAAATACTTACTTACACACACACACACACACACACACACACACACACACACACACACACACACACACACACACACACAAGATGATGGATGCTGTAGTGCCTTTTCTGATAATGTGTCGGTTAAACAGACTGTTTATCTGTCACCCTAATGACAGGCTGAACACCTCTCTCTACCACATACACAGACAGACAGACACACAAACACACACACACACACACACACACACACACACACACACAAACACACACACACACACACACACACACACACTTATACAGATGACAGTCATCTTAGTGAGGGAGAATATCTGAGTAATCATAAGACAAGTCATGAAGAAAATCATCTCCTCCTTCCTGCATATGTGTGTGCATGTGTGCATATGTATGTGTCTGTGCGTGTGTGCGTGTGCTTGTGTGTGTCTGTGCGTGTGTGCGTGCGTGTGTGCGTATGTGCGTATGTGCGTGTGTGCGTCTGTGTGTCTGTGCGTGTGTGCGTGTGTGCGTGTGTGCGTTGTGCTTCTGTGCGTGCGTGTGTACCTGTGTGCGTCTATGAGGGGCCGTGTAGGCCATAATTCAAACTTGCCTCTCATACACACCATTGAAGACCTTTTGCCTTTCACAAACACTACTGAAATACACTCACATTCACTACTAAACACCCCTCACGTACACTAGTGAAAATGGAACCTCACACAATGACAACTGAAAACCTCTCATACTCATGAGTGAGAACCTCTCTTATACCACAGTGAACACCTCTCACACATACAACTGAAAATGTAACCTCTCACACATACAACTGAAAATGTAACCTCTCACACGCACAACTGAAAATGTAACCTCTCACACGCACAACTGAAAATGTAACCTCTCACACGCACAACTGAAAATGTAACCTCTCACACGCACAACTGAAAATGTAACCTCTCACACGCACAACTGAAAATGTAACCTCTCACACGCACAACTGAAAATGTAACCTCTCACACGCACAACTGAAAATGTAACCTCTCACATTCATTACTGAAAATGTAACCTCTCACACGCACAACTGAAAATGTGACCTCTCACACACACAACTGAAAACGTAACCTCTCACATTCATTACTGAAAATGTAACCGTTCACATGCACAACTGAAAATGTAACCTCTCACACACAACTAATTATAGTCTTGTGGTGATATCGCCGCTGCATTATGTACCCAGTTTGGAACGACACAGGGTTTTTCTGAGAGGAATGTGCGGAGGTGGTGTGCTGAGCAGGGGCCTTGTCAGTGACTTTTTTGCAATGCCTCTATCCATTGAATAGGGAATGTATTTCACATATGTGTAGAACCTATTTGGAATGGCTGACCTTACATAAAACGGCAGTGAAAAAGCCCAGAGAGAGGAGGCAAACAGTACCTCTGCCTCAATGAGGGGGGCGTGTGAGAGCATGGAAACAGGACTTTCAATTGAAACGTCAAGTGATTAATAATGGGAGACCAATGCTGGAGCTCAACGGTTTGCTTCAAACGATGGAACAGAAGATAACTCACATTGCTTTGAACATTTTTGGAACCTCAAAAATAGATTTGGCTTTTCGACGAACAGCGGAGACTACATGTTAGCAATAGCAGTATTCGCTCACATTTCATTGATAGTTATCAGAGTAAGCTCTTGCTCCGTTGGTTTCCCATTATTTCTCTTAGGATAGTTTAATGGCTATGTGAAGTCATTTAACATCACATAAGTGGTTGTAATCACTTTGAACCATGAAGACTGTGTTTTATTGGTGAGCTGTTTGAGAAATTAAACGTTGCCGCTAATTTTGTGTTTCCTGTTGTTATGGTTATCCAGGTGCTATGCTAGCAAAAGCTAACTAGCTAGCTAAGGAAACTTGTAATAACCATAATCGATTTAAATGGAAAAGTGACATTTGCCTGACACAGTTATCTAGCTGATGTTATTGTCTCCTCGATTTAGCTTCTCCCTCTTCCTCATTAACCTGTAGCATTTTGCGTTGATCGATTGCGAGGTAAAAGTGTTGCTGTGGATGTACCCCTCCATAGCATACCAGGGACTTTGCTGCCTACTTTTAGAAAATATTTCTTTCGACCCTTGACTCCAGAAAGTGTGGGCAATACTGTCTAGACGCAGGTCCGTATACGCGAGACTGACTTTGTTGGTTAACATGATTAATTAGCTCAGGATATTAATTGTATTAGCATAATAACATCAATCACGTTCCAATGCATTTTAATGGGTTGTCGCCTTTCAAACCGATTGTTTGTCTACATAGCAACAGTAACCAAGGAAGGCGGGATTACAATAATCGGGTTTATTAGCAGCGAGGCTAGCTAGCTACTATGTGTTCCAATAGATTTTCAGTCTAAGCGTTAGCATCAACCTAACAATAATGAGAGCGAGAGCTTTAGTTAAGACCTCTGCAACATTCGTGTAGCACATAAACGACTAACCGAATACAAATAGCAGCGCGCCCTCTGCTGACATTCTGAATGTGACTGTCAAGCTCGTGGGAGCAACTTCCGGATCACACACAAAAATCTACGCAAAATTGAGAAAGATTTCCACACAGTATTTTAATTCCCGATTTCCATGTTTAAGCACATCAAAGAAAATCAGATAACGGGTCGTTTTTTCGTTTTCCGTTTTCTATTATCAAAACAAAAAACAGAAAATGGGTCGTTTTCCGCTTTTTGTTTTCCTATTTCTAAATGGTAATTTGGTTTTCTCATTTCAAAACGAAAATCCGTTGGCCGCACACGGACCCCCCTTCTACCAACTCCTCCAACATTGAAATGAATAGCTTTTAATTTGACAGCTAGTCGCGCCTTAATGAACATCCGTTACACTGAAATGACTTCCGTTACATCGAAATGACTTCCGTTTCAGCAAGAATCCTCACACACACACAAGTGAAATACACTCACATCACTACTCTGCACCTCTCACACAGACCAGTGAAAATTAAATATGTACAGAATTGTAGTGAGTGCAGTATTTTTTTTCAAACTAAACAGAAGTTTTTATATACAGTACCAGTCAAAAGTTTGGACACACCTTCTCATTTTTTGAGAAGATTTTTCTTTGATTTTATTATTTTGTACATGGTAGATACAACTTTTTTTGTTTAGCACATAATTCCATAGATGTTCTTTTGTAGTTTAAATGTCTTCAGTATAAATCTACAATGTAGAAAATAATAAAAGTAAAGAAAACACTTGTTGTGTCAACTTTTGACTGGTACTGTAGTATAATGTGTTTTATTATATTATAAAATAATGTCTTATAATATTTGCAGGCCTATTATATGTATACATATATATATATATATATATATATATATATATAATTTTAGTAATATAATAACAGTTGATTGCCTAATAGAACACAGTTGATTAGCTGAAATAAAATTGTAAAACAATATATAATGTATCCACACAAAATCATTGACATTTCATTCAAATGCACATTAAGATTAGTGATAAAAATGCCAAGGTTGGCAATATAGCTTATTTTAGGGGATTATAAGACAAAATGATCAGTTAAATTGTTATCACAGTTTGCATCTACTGTATTTTGTACAGTAAACTTTTGTGCACACAAAGTATGAAGCATACATACAATTGTCTTTTCTTGCTTGGTAAATTGTCCTATAATTAGTTGTGTGTGAGAGGTTACATTTTCAGTTGTGTGTATGAACGGTTACATTTTCAGTAATGAATGTGAGAGGTTACGTTTTCAGTTGTGTGTGTGAGAGGTCACATTTTCAGTTGTGCGTGTGAGAGGTTACATTTTCAGTAATGAATGTGAGAGGTTACATTTTCAGTTGTGCGTGTGAGAGGTTACATTTTCAGTTGTGCGTGTGAGAGGTTACATTTTCAGTTGTATGTGTGAGAGGTTACATTTTCAGTTGTATGTGTGAGAGGTTACATTTTCAGTTGTATGTGTGAGAGGTGTTCACTGTGGTATAAGAGAGGTTCTCACTCATGAGTATGAGAGGTTTTCAGTTGTCATTGTGTGAGGTTCCATTTTCACTAGTGTACGTGAGGGGTGTTTAGTAGTGAATGTGAGTGTATTTCAGTAGTGTTTGTGAAAGGCAAAATGTCTTCAATGGTGTGTATGAGAGGCAAGTTTGAATTATGGCCTACACGGCCCCTCATATGCGTCTGTGCGTGTGTTTTTGTGCGTGTGTCCGTGCGAGTGTCTGTGCGTGTGTCCGTGTGTCCGTGTGTCCTTGTCCGTGTCCGTGTGTCTATGTGTCCGTGTCCGTGTGTCCGTGTGTGTGTGTGTGTGTGTGTGTGTGGGGGGTGTGTGTGTGTGTGTGTATGGGTGTGTGTGTGTGTATGTGAGAGAATTTTACCTGCATCCAGCTGGGCTGAGGGAGTGGAACCCAGGCTCACATGCATCACACTTCAGCCCTGTCACATGCTCCCGACACACACACACACCCTCTGTGTCACACTGGAGACTGACGGAGCCTACACACACACACACACACACACACACACACACACACACACACACACACACACACACACAGACAGACAGAGACAAGAAATGTATATCATTAAAGTGTCGATGAACTTGTGTGTGCATCAGTTGAGTCTAAACAGGATGTGAAGATTAGTCTGTGTGTGTGTGTGTGTGTGTGTCTCACCCATGGCATTGCAGCTGCAGTTCCTGCACTGCTGTTGTGGTGAAGGTCTGTAGAAGTTTAGTTCACATCTCCCACAGTGAGGCCCGGCAGTGTGATCCCTGCAGCCCACACAGCGCCCCCCACTGCCTGTGCTGCGGTACTGCTCCGCGTCAAACACACACGTGTCTGCATGACCGCTGCAGTTACACTCTAACACACACACACGCACACGTACACGTACACGCACACGCACACGCACACGCACACACACACGCACACGCACACGCACACGCACACACACACACACACACAGGAGAGGGAGGGGGAGAGAGAGAAGAGGAAATAGATATTAGCACATCAAAGATGAAATGATATGGGATTATGTAGTAATTCGGACATCTATGCTTTCATTAAGCAGCCTAACCCCATTTGAAAATCCCTCCCTCACATCGCTGCGCTGCTGTAAAAATAACACAGGCTTGAATGAGGGCCCGCTTATCCCCGCCTTTATGTCCAATCAGAACACACAGACATCCCCTTTATAACACAGCCCCCCCCCAGGAGACTCATTGTGGAGATATTACCCATTTTATTCCAATTCTAACTGTCTATTAAGTTTGCAATAACCAGACGAATATTAGTCTCTAATGGTGGCGCACAGAAGAGAGATGGCTCTGTGATATCAGGTGAGGGCGGAGGAATTCCCTCACCTTTCAGCGGATTATTACAGAAGAATAAAATAATCAGGGCCGCGGACGAGCAGAGAGGGAGGTGAGAGTGGTGATTTGTAAATGAATGGAGCGCTAGCAGAGAGACGCTGAGGAGGTGTGTGTGTGGTGTGCTGTGTGTGTGGGCGTGTGTGTGTGTGTGTGTGTGTGTGTGTGGTGTGCTGTGTGTGAGTGAGAGAGTA
>NW_024879601.1:15000-37500 GCF_900700415.2 Clupea harengus | reverse complement strand
TGTGTGTGCGTACATGTGTGTGTGTGTGTGTGTGTGTGTGTGTGTGTGTGTGTGTGTTTGTGAGTTCCCTACATGGATGCCATAAATTAACCCTGAAACGAGTATCCTCTTAAAGCTTGATGTTATTGCATTAAGTCTGCATAAGTGCGCTTGACTTGTTCCATGTTATCATTTAATTAGCCTTTCGATGGTTCTCAGTTACAGTAAATCTTTTAAAATGGCTGATCACACCCAGGGATAATTGCCCATGTGCCCGCTGGGTACACAGCACCTCTGCAGTATGACGTGTCGGCTTTGAAAGCTCTACAGGGAAGGAGCAGGCAGAAGTGTAAGGAGAGGAAGATGCGTCACAGGCAGCAGATCCAGGAGCACTGAAGGCCCACCAACTGGTACCGGGTGGTTCCACGTCAGACGCCCCGGTTGCTGCTGGGCAGGATGACCTGAGCTCACCACCATCGACAGGAACCTTCCTGTTAGATGAAACAGGCTCACCTCCCACTAGTCTGCATATGGAGGTGGTCTCTCCAACAGTTATCTTTGATATGGAGTAACAGAGCGAGGGAACTACCGAAGCTAAGTCATAGTCAAAGTCATAGACACTGAATAGCGCTGAAGTCATAGACACTGAATAGCGCTGAAGTCATAGACACTGAATAACGCTGAAGTCATAGACACTGAATAACGCTGAAGTCATAGACACTGAATAACGCTGAAGTCATAGACACTGAATAGCGCTGAAGTCATAGACACTGAATAGCGCTGGGCATAGGAGACGCTGGACGATGAGGGAGGGTACCGGCTGATGGAGTGTGTGGGCTGTTGTCTCTAAATGAGCTCCATGAGTGTGTGACCTGGAACCCCTGGCAAGCACCCATGTCTGTCATAAAATATGTAACCCAAAGTGTATGGGCATATTATATATTATATGTATCCAACTTGGTTTTGCATATTCCCCACCTGTTTTAAGGGTCCATGTATGTTATAAGATATGTATCCGACTTGTATGCATTGTACTATACGGTACTGGGCAGTAGGAATTCCCCCATGTGTATGTGGGAGGCTCTGTAGAGACAGTAGTCTAGGTTTGTGTGCACACACTGACCATTGTAGAGGACCTTAGGGCTGTGGGCTCAAAGGGCTGCCGTGTCCCAAGGGCCAGGGGAGATGTATGCCAAGAATACCAGACAAGGGCCGCTGGCAGGGAAGGCCCTATGGTAATCATGACATCTGTATGGTAATAGGAGCATCCACGGATGGGCAAATGTCATGGCCAAACAGGACAAGATTTGAATGAGCCGGACAGGATAAAAACTCGAGGACCAAGGAAATAAAAAATTGGAGGAGCGTCAAGGAGGACAGCTGGCCAACACTTAGACCAGTCTGACAGCTCGGATTCATGGTTCTTGCGGTTAACATGACAAACATCCTTCACATTGGGGTCACCTCGTCAAGCTCCCTTTCAGCAGTTTCAGAAGGGCGGCAGAGTAGAGTCAGTGTGCATGTAGTTACCAGAGTAGAGTCAGTGTGGATGTAGTTACCAGAGTAGAGTCAGTGTGGATGTAGTTACCAGAGTAGAGTCAGTGTGCATGTAGTTACCAGAGTAGAGTCAGTGTGCATGTAGTTACCAGAGTAGAAGTTACCAGAGTAGAGTCAGTGTGCATGTAGTTACCAGAGTAGAGTCAGTGTGGATGTAGTTACCAGAGTAGAGTCAGTGTGCATGTAGTTACCAGATTAGAGTCAGTGTGCATGTAGTTACCAGATTAGAGTCAGTGTGCATGTAGTTACCAGAGTAGAGTCAGTGTGCATGTAGTTACCATTAGGGGTATTAAGTGAGGAAGAACCATTCATTACTGAGGGGCCCCTTTTTCATAATGCAGGATTGCACTAGTCTTTGTGTGTGTGTCTGTGAATATGTGTATGTGTGTACTTGTGTGTGGGTGTTACCTGCCACCGACTGTGAAATCGGAGATGGCGTAGAAATAAGAGCGAAGCACTTTAGCATCCTTGAAGAACTCATCACCAAATGTGTTCAGTCTGTCCAGAGATATCAGCAGGTCGGTAGCAGTCACCCAGTCCTGGACAGACAGAAAGAAAGAAGGGGAGAGAAGGGAAAAGAAAAAGAAAGAGAGAGAGAGAAGAAGGAAAAATCAAAAGAGAGACAGAGGCATTGTGTCACCAGCATTGAACAGTTGTGACAACACTGAGGAAGCAAGCATTTCTTCCCTGTACAAATGAAATGTATAACCCATAACCCCCCCCCCCCCCAACCCACACACACACACACACACACACACACACACTCACACACACACATTCCTAAGGCTGGGTGGAGATACGTTGGGACAGGTGGAGTCCACAGGGTGAGGGAAAGAAGAAAGAGATGAGGAAGTTAAAGAAGTCTGATGGAGGGTCAGACGAGGACTCGCAACAGAAAGGTTTCCTCCTGTACACCCAACAAATAAATAAGTGGTGGAAGAAAGACAGATAGAAAGAAAGACAGAAAGAAAGGAAGATGCTCAATACTTTTCTCCATCGAATACCATTGGACAGGGCCATTGTGTAATCAGTGGTTGTGTGTGTGTGTGTTGTGTGTGAGAGAGAGAGAGTGTGTGTGTGTGTGTGTGTGTGTGTGTGTGTGTGTTACAGTGATACATTGTGGTATGGTGATACAGTGATTCAGTGTGTGTGTGAAGAAGAGAGTAGTAAATACAGTAGCTATAGCTCTTTTACTAGCCTTTCTTCTGTTGGTTTGGGTAATACAGTTTTTCTCAATTGCTAACACACATTTTTTGAAAGCATGCCTCGTTTCCTCAAAACTCTAAACACAAATCCCAAAACCACTCACACAAAATGCAAAACCCTTTATACATCCTGCAAAAGGCAACTTTGCTTTCAAAACAGTGTTATGTCACCTCAAAAGGGTACTTTGTTTTCTAATGACAAACACAGCCCATTATATGAGTAGACATTCTAAGCATCGATTGAACACTGATGTGCTCAATGGAAAACACTACTATGAAATGGGAAAACACCAGTATGAAGGCCTTATCAGGAACATTATGTTACTATACGCTTACTCCTGTAGTAAAATATAACTGTATAATGTTTTTTACGCAAATATAAAACAACACACAAATATACAGTAACAACTAAAATATTTCTTTATTTTTTTCCAAAAGTGCTGTAGCCTATACATCACAGCAAACACAAATGAATGTGTAAATGATTTGCACAGAACAAACAATAGGATATAGGCCAGTACAGTCAACAAAAAAAAGAAAGAAAAATGTAAAATAAAAAAGGACAAAAAACTACTGCATCCTGTTCTAGCTCAAGACAATATTGACTATCAGATGTGCTATCAGAAATAGACCTACACAGTGTTGTGAATGTTGTTGCATTTTGTGTGAGTGGTTTAGGGATTTGTGTTTAGAGTTTTGAGAAAACGAGGCATGCTTCATGTGTGTAAGCAATCGAGAAAAACTGTAACATTGGATTGGATTGCAATACAGTACAGTAATGTGTCAGTGCTGATAGGACGCAATCAGTTGTGAAAATGTATATGACTTACTTGCACATAGTCATAGCATAACTGTTTGACTGTCGGAGTTTCTGACAAAAGGCACCCTGTACACCTGCTTTATTCTCAAGGTGTTCCGCCTTAGAACACAGTCCACTGTGGCTAGGCTCACTGTATTGATGTTTAGGAATATGTCTTGGTCATCAATGGTTGCACTTTGTATTTGTTTACGTAATTTTACAGATACAGTACAATGGAAAATACAAGAATACTATGCTCCTGATAAGGCATTCAAACTAGTGTTTTCCTGTCATAGTAGTGTTTCTTACCTATTCCCTCTTCTGAATGTCCAGAGAATGGATGCAACTGAGAAGCGGCTTATATTTGGTTGAACCCTCTGGCCAGCCTCCTGCATGGTCAAACCATGGTTGACCATATGGTTGACCACAGTGGCCCGAATCTCATCAGAGATAATGGCTCTCCTTCTTACTCTTTCTCTCATCATCTTCCTCCTCCTCCTCCTCCTCCTCTTACTCTCACTCCTCTGCCTTTCTGATCACCTCTCACTTCAATGTTGCCATCAATTGTTCTCCAAACCAGGAGCTAACCTGTGGCCATCATATTGCTAAAGCTTTGATTTCAAATTGCACAACAGCCTTTGAAATGGAAGTTTTGCCAATTGAATAGCAGTGTGTTCTGTCTGAACACAAGGAGGTTTTGGCATTGGTGAAGTGTGCAAAGTAGAGAGGATGGTGTTTAGTGTTTTGAAGAAAGTGTGGTTAACAATTGAAATTTGTGTCTAAAGCAGATAATTGTGTGTTGTGAGTTGAAGAAAGTGCGGTAAACAATTGAAATCTGTGTCTAAAGCACATAATTGTGCTTATAGTTTAGCAGAATTGGTTTAGGGAGTTGGCACATGAGTTACAGGTTGTGGTCATTGTGCCATAAGTTCCAGTTTTTGAATGTAATCAATCGAGAAAAACTGTAGTCCGTGAGCATTTCTTGAGCAGTTTCAGTTTTACAACAACTGTAATCATACTTTGACAGAAAGCAAGATTGCTGATGTTGCAAAGTGTTTGTGGTGGATAATCGTTAACCCATAAAGAACTGAAGAGTCATATTTTGTGTGTGTGTGTGTGTATATGTGTGTGTGTGTGAGAGAGAGTGTTCATGTTTGTGTGTTTGTGTGTTCATGTTTGTGTGTGTGTGTGTGTGTGTGTGTGTGTGTGTGTCCGGTGTGTGTGTGTGAGAGAGAGAGAGAGAAAGAGAGAATGTGTGTGTGTCTGTCTGAGAGATAGAGAAAAAGAGAGAGAGTGTGTGTGTAAGTGTTTGTGTGTGTGTGTATGAGAGAGAGAGAGAGAGAGAGAAAGAGAGAATGTGTGTGTGTCTGTCTGAGAGATAGAGAAAAAGAGAGAGTGTGTGTGTGTGTGTGTGTGTGTGTGTGTGTGTGTGTGTGTGTGTGTGTGTTCATATGTGTGTGTGTGTGTGTATGAGTGGTCCCATGTGTTTCTTTCACACCAATCTCAACTTTGACCTCTGCTGACTGACTGAGTAGTAACTTCTCCTACTGCTAGCAAGCCATCTGCCTGAACAAACCTCATTCATTACAGACACAGACACAGACACAGACACACACACACACACACACACACACACACACTCACTAGTGTTGTCAATCGATAAAACAAAAATTCATTGCACAATTTGCTGTGATTAATCGTGATTGTATTAATGGATATTTAAATGTGAAATTGTGGAATTTATGTAGAATCAACACGAAGGAAGAATATTGAACCTTTGAACTTTGAACACAGATTGCCTCCAGTGAACTACAGATTTCCAATACAACTAGCATATTTATCACGTAGCGCCTAAAGTTTGAAGGGACGTTGATTTTGATTTTGAAATGGTGTTTGACTAGATGTGGAGAGAAAAGGAGAGAGACAGGGATGGGGAGGGAGATACTGGACGGAGCTACTGATTAGGTGAGTTAGAACGTGGTATGGTAAGCTGAACTGACTTGCTCAATAAACTTTGAAGCGCTGAAATTCAACACAAGTGCTGTGGCATGTGAACATGGGATGCCCCCAGATATTTTAACCATTACATATGCACTAACAGAAACAACAACAAAACCCAGGCAGCTGCGTTAATCCTGTTCATTTTTTGTAAAATATCTCAAATCTATCACAAAAATGGACCTGTTATTTTTAACAGCACTAATTCAAACACACGCTCATGTCGAAGACCACACACACACACACACACAATCTCACACAATCTCTCTCACACACACACATATACAATCTTACACAATCTTTCACTCTCTCTACACACACACACACACACACACACACACACACACACACACACACACACACACACACACTCACACACACACACACACACACACACCAAAGCTGTCAAAGCTGACCTTTCTAGCTGCTAAGTTAAAACACACTATGTGTCCAGCTGACCTCTGATCTTGGGTGCAAAGGTCACCATTCCAGCACATGTGAGGCTGGGGAAATGGTCGGAGGAGGTAAGCTGCCCCAGGCATGATGGGTAAACCCACAGAGACTTACCGAAAGCTTATCTCTCATAGTCATTAGAGATGACTATCAGACTCCATCACATATGACATTCAATGTGTGTGTGTGTGTGTGTGTGTGTGTGTGTGTGTGTGTGTGTGTGTGTGTGTGTGTGTGTGTGTGTGTCCTTCACAGTTTCTTTCATTTCTGTGTGTGGGTACACTTCTATATTCTAGATATCTTGTGACTATAATAATGGATATTTAAATGAAAAATCATGGAATTTATGTAGTCAACACAAAGGAAGTATATTGTCCAATAGCATCTTGTGTGTGTGTGTGTCCTTGTGTGTGACCTAGGTTTTCACATATTTAGTAGCCACATGTGAGTATATATATGGTAATGTGTATAACAGTAAAGAACAGTATAACAGTATACATTAAGTATATGTTGAAATACATACAGCACTGCATGGATGTGTGTGCGTGTGTGAGACAGAGGTTTGTGTACATATGTTTCTCTCTTTCGGTTCCTCTCTTCTTCCCTCTCTCCCTCTCTCCTTCCCCTATCTCTCTCTATCCCCTCTCTCCTTCCCTCTCTCTCTCTCCCTGTCCCCCCTCTCCTTCTCTCTCTCTCCTTCACCATTCTTATTGTTCTCGCTCTCTCACTTCTCTGTTAAATCATCCCTGCTTCCGAGCTGCACCCTCTTTATCTTGTGAACCATGGGCCAGCGGTGAGTTTTTGGGGCGCATGCCAGGTTGGGGTGTGTGAGTGTGAAACGCTTTCTTGCCCTGTCACGCAGCCGGCCAAACAGCCCCCCAAGACAAATTACCCCGTCCCTGCAGACCGAGGGCCATGATTGGTCAGCCGGTGTGAGACGTGGCACGGGATAGGTGGAGAGGTTTTGGAATTGCTTTAGGCTTGTGGTGTGCTGGTCACAGATAGTCAATGACTTGAGTGGCCAAGGTCCCATCTCCTCTCCTTTTTCTCTCCCACCTGCTCTCCATCATCCCTGCATTCTCTTCTTCCTCTCTCATCCATAGTTCCATTTAAAAAATAAATAAATAAATAAATAAACTTTTCCACCTTCCCATCCCTCCCTGCATCATCTTTTCTATTACCATTCCCTTTTCGGTCTTCTATCCTTTTATTTGGTCTTTTCTCTGGTCCCTTCTCCTCTCCTCTCCCTTCCCCCATCATTTTCACGTCTTTCTTCTTTATTTGTATTCCCTGTTCTCTATCTCGCTATCTCTCTATCTTGCTCTCTTCTCATGTGAGAATGACAGGGAAGCAATCTCACAGAGCGTCTTTTACCCAGGAGGCACAGCAAATAAAAGCGGCGGTTTGCGTTAGCGTGGCGCGGCTGCTGCTGCTGTTTCTGCTGCCGTTCCTGATGCACACTTAGACATACAACAGATGATGGAGCAGATGTACACTTGTACACACATAAAAACCGATAACTATGTACACACAAAACGCACGCACGCACCACACACGCACACGCACACAGACAGAAAGGCACCACACACCACACACACAGCGCGCGCACACACACACCACACACACACACACACACACACACACACACCACAATCACACACACACACACACACACACAGTAGACACACAAACACACACAGGGGAACAGATGTAGGAGCCAAGAGGCCAACTCTGATGCCACTAATCTTCACATCTATTTTTGTCTCGGCTGCTTCCTGCTCTCTTTATTTGTCATAAAAAGGCAAAACATAACACATCCTGTGCATGTAAGCCAGGGGAGTAAAGTGTGTGTGTGTCTGTATGACAGAGAGAGTCAGGGGAACAGGAGAGAGAGAGAGAGAGAGAGAGAGAAAGACAGAACAATCTGGTGTAAACATCCCTGCTTATATCTAGAACTTTCCCTCCAGGGTGCTTCATGGCATCCTCTGTCACAAATGAATTCTTTTATCTCCAGACGCTGCAACAGCTGGGTGACATCTTGTTTTACTTTCTCTCGCTCTTTTTTATTTCTCACAAAACAGACAAACGCCGCACAACCCTGGAAGCAAGCACACACACAGTGACCCTTCAAGCAAGCCCAGACACACACACACACAGCCATACACACATAGACTTACAAGGACTCGTATTCACACATATACACACACACACACGCGCAACCGCACACGCACACGCAAACGCACACGCACACGCACACGCACACGCACACGCACACGCAAACACACATTAAAGAAAGCTTATAGCACAGACGAGTGGCCACAGCCATAAACTAATGTCCCAACTTGGTTGAAATTACTAATACACAAAATATTTCCAAATATGTTAATTACTGAGAGATCTCAAGCATGACTCAAACCCCAGCATCCATTAGTGCAAAAGTCGTCTACAAGCCTGATCCTCACAGCATATGCTGGGCGCATTAACCATAATGGAAACACAGATTGTAATGAGCAGCATCCCTCTTTCCCCATCTCACTGGCATTAATACAGATTCATCATCCCACGCCTGATTGGCCACTGACTCTGGGCTGGCTCTGGAGGCTGTATGGGAACTAAACTCTCCCCGGTCATGTATTTTTTCCCCATGTTAGGTGAACTACGACTAATAGTGGGAGCTGAATCGCTCTCTGAGCGGTTATTTAGTGTGCGGGACAGAAACAATCTCTGAGAGGTTAATTATTAGCCAGCTTATTCGTGCTTATTCGTGCCAAGCGCAGCAAAATCCTAATTAGAGCTCGTTCCCTCCCTTTTGTTTGGCTGATCGGCTCTCTCAGGCCAGTGCTGGCTATAAGAGAGTGATGAAGTACTATCAGGCACTGTGTGTGTCGCTATACATAACCAAAACACATGCATCATGCACCCACACACAGAAAAACTTTCACACACATATATACCTAGGTATACTCAAAGGCTCACACACATACCTAGGTGTACTCAAAGGCTCTTACACATATATACCTAGGTGTACTCAAAGGCTCACACACATATATACCTAGGTGTACTCAAAGGCTCACACACATATACAGTACCAGTCAAAAGTTTGGACACACCTTCTCATTTTTTGAGAAGTTTTTTCTTTACTTTTTTTATTTTCTAGATGGTAGATAACACTTTTTTAGTTTAGTACATCATTCCATATGTGTTCTTTCGTAGTTTAAATGTTTTCAGTATTAATCTACAATGTAGAAAATAATAAAATTAAAGAAAACACTTCTCAAAAAAAATAAAGGTGTGTCCAAACTTTTGACTGGTACTGTATACCTAGGTGTACTCAAAGGCTCACACACATATATACCTAGGTGTACTCAAAGGCTCATACCTAGGTGTACTCAAAGGCTCTTACACATATATACCTAGGTGTACTCAAAGGCTCTTACACATATATACCTAGGTGTACTCAAAAGCTCAAGGGCACAACGTTTAGGGCCTCTTGAGAACATTAATTTTTTTCTTCTGAACGCAGTGATTTCATCAGAAATGAAATTGGTTGCATGAGATTGCTTCATCCTGACGTTGGCCTATTGAAGTCACTTCAATTGACCCTCAGGCAATAAACACGTCATTAGGCCACATTTCACTGCGTTTTATACAAACCACCGAAAATAGGTAAATAATTGCTGGCATCGCTCTTGAGTTTTGGGCTTTGGGAATTTCATGTTGATGCCAAATGACGGATAGCAACCAAAGTTATAATGTTAGCCTTCTGATTGGACAGATTGCATATCCATCAAACTCCTGGGAAAAGGTCAATTCCCTTAGAGAATCTCTTCATTTTCCCATAATCCACCTGTCCATCCCATCCATACCCCTCCTTCTCTATCCCTCCCTCCTTAGAAACCCAGCTGCCATTCCATCGCTACCCAGCTCTCTCTTTATTCTCCCCTTCCGTCTATCCCCCTTCCTCTCTTCCTGTCCCTCTCATGGCTCTGTTTCTCGCCCCACGGCCTTCCAGAATGATCTGCTGTGTGTGTGTGTGGAGAAGAGAGGGGGGGGGGGGCTTGTCGCTCACTGCAAACTTAATAACTTTTTAATTTGATTGCTTAAGTTCAGGCTGCCCTTCCCTCCCCCGTCAGGACTCATTCACATTCAGCGCTGCGGTTCCAATTTACCACTCAGTTCTCCTGCCTCAGCTCAGGAGAGGGGAAAAGGTGGAGAGAAGAGAGAGAGAGAGAGAGAGGGGGGGGGGGGGGTAGGGAGGAGAAGGAAAAGGAGGGAGAGGGAGGGGGAGAGAGCAACAGAAGACCATTTTAATGGATGACTGAACAAATTAAATCTGAATTCATAGTCTCTTTCATCTTCCATGTGAAATTTGAAAAAAAAGGAAAAGCTAAATTAAATGCATTACAAACTCCCACCACACCCCACCAAAAACAGGCTCCCTTTGAAGTAATTCATTTCTTCAGAGGATATGATTTCAGCATCATGTAGCGGGGTGAATACCTGCTATTCCAGCCAATTTGTTTGTAATGACGAACCTGGGAAAACGAGCATGAATTTAATGAATCTAGAGCTGCTCCACTATCTGCATCTGATGGCAAATTAGAAGACAAAGAATCCGCCTGTCAGACTGCAGTGACCCACCCAATCAGTGCAAACAGACATGTAGTCAGGGGTGCCCCTCAGCAAATACACAAGTTGAGAGAGCTCTGTGTAGTTTAACCCACCACCACTGCAAGGAATAGTAAAGCTTAGCATATCAGAGCAGGAAGTAGAGCTTAGCACAACACAACACAACACAACAAACACAGCCTCATTCATGCCTCCATGACAATAGCATTTATTAGCATGGAAGTGCATAGAACAGTGTAGTGCACTTTGTTTGGGGATGACATTGCACACAAGACAAAACATCAAAGTGACGGCAGGTGTTAGGAATGCCTAATACCTGCGCTAGTCGGCTTTGCATTCTGGTATTAGGAAATTAAAAAAAATCCTATTGTCTGAGGCTGTCCTGGCGTCTGTAATCAGCAAGTCAGATTTAAACATGGCCGACTGTCTTAACCAGCTGCGAGGCTCCAAAGACAAAGCCTCCCCGCGACACTTCAGAAAACAACACGACACAACACAACACGACACAACAACACGACACAACACAACACAACAGAAAACAACACGACACAACACAACACAACAACACGCCACAACACAACACAACAACATGCCACAACACAACACAACAACACGCCACAACACAACACAACAGAAAACAACACAACACGCCACAACACAACACAACAGAAAACAACACAACACAACACAACACGACACAACACAACAGAAAACAACACATGACAACACAACATGATACAACGCAACACAACAGAAAACAACACAAACTCACAGTGAACACAGACAAACAGACACAGAACAGGATAGAGCAGAGGGCCATGCTGAAGCATCACTCTCTGTGACAGGATAAAACCAGGGTAAGAGAAGCAGGGAGGGGTGATGCTCACTCTCTTTGTCATCCGATTCAAAGTTCAAACATCCTGTCATTATTTTTTTCTCCTCCCTGCTTCTCTCTCTCTCTGTCTCTCGGCTGTCTTTCTTCTCAGAGCCATTTTTCTATCTCTTCTGCGAAGCGGAGCCGGTAGGAGGGCCAGGCTTAGCGAGAGAGAGAATGATGTCTGTGAAAGTCTCGCCGCGGTGTGCACAGTCGGGGAAACACTTCACCAAGCCTGAGCCGGGATTAAAATGCTAATAAAACAGGCGGGCAAGAGCTTCTCGATTTGAAGCTGATGAAATATGCATGTATCTTTTCTCACTCTTTCTCACCAGCTTTTTTCTCACATTCTCTCTCTCTTTCTGACTCGTCCTCCACTCCCTCTCACACACACAGACAGACACACACAGCCTCGGCCTTACTTATGAAGGCGACTGAAAGATGAGCACTCTTCATTTTGTGCTCTGTTGACACATGTAGTGTGGAGGCTAAGTAACGCTCACCCATCGCAGGAACAAGAAAAATCAAATAGAAGTGTGATGGAGTGACAGAGAGACAAAAGAGAGAGAGAGAAAGACTGTGCGCACATGTGGAGCACTCGAGGACTGACAATTGCCATGCATTGTGGGAGCTTCTCTGAGCTCTGGTGGTAAGTGAGCCTGGATCCCACTGAACTGTGCGACACAGATAAAGGCATAACCATTTACATGCAAATAGAGCAACGGCACCATATACGCGGATCTGACAAACTCCAAGAATGTCACAACATTGTCAATAACGCATCTATTAGACATTATGCACCACTCACTGATTAGTAAAGGGATCTCTTGAGGATTAAATTCCCTTTGGCCTGCCAAATGCATCTTTGTGTGGAGTGGAGTGTTGGAAGTGTCTCATGTTTGGTGAGGGTTCCGCATAACTATTCCCAGAAGGAAATAGTTCTTCTATGGGCCCGTGCTTATGAAATGACAGCACCATTAGATTTTCTACCCAACGAATTTTCATCCGAGGAACCTTCATCAGACATAGAGAACCCTCAGAGTTCTGTTAGAGGGTGAAGAGCTCTTTCTGTCTGGGGGTACTCTGAGTTGCAGGAAAACCTATTGAGACTCCTTTTCCTAATTTATGTCAGACCAACATTTGGTCTCGGGCGGCGGTTAAGAGCTCCCGGCTGGGCAGGGAGGCAGCGGTGACCGGTGAGGCGGGGTAAAAGCAGGACATGCTCCACTTCGTGCCGTCAGAATCCCAGAAAAGGTCAACTCATCACCATGAAAATGTAGGACACTGACCGCGTGTCGCACACCCAACAAAAGACTCATAAATGACTTTCTTTTCATCCCTCCAATCCAAATATAATGTCTATGGACGACCCTAAGGCTCCACAGACGGGCTGAAAGGAGGGGGACGAGGGGATGAAGGGAAAGACTGAGTTTAGACGAAAGAGATGACTTCACTGATGTCCCTTTTATTCAAAAGAGAGGCTTATGCGTGGGCAGTAACTATATGAGCCCCAATCACTCATTACACAGAGAAAAAGAAAGAGGGAGGACGAGTGAAAAAACTAACACTTTGCCTTATCAGTGCCACCTCGGCAGTTGCCTTATCGGTGTATCAGCAGTCTTCTATCGATCCTCGTGACACACTTTATAACCAGTGTGTCAATGGCGTTCCGAGCACAGAGCGATGTATGTAGCATGGAGCAATTAGACTGACCGGGCTGCTTGGTGAATTCACAAGAGCAATTACAGCGGCGGCCTTTCAGCGGCCTGAAGTCAAAGAGGCCGGAGAGAGGAGAAAAATGGGGAACGTTTCAGGTGGATGAGGGAGAGGGAATTTTTTTTAGATAAAATGTAAAAGAGGTGCAAAAAGAAAAAAAAAAAGAAGTTTCCCACTGTTGATAACAGCACCGTTATGATAAGACAGCAATGCACTGTCTTGGTATTCACAAGTAAGTTCACAACTTCCTCTACTGGGTAAAAACCTCTAGCCACCATTTCCTTAAATGGGATTCCCATCAGCCTTTGCAAGAACATTGAAGTAATCAAGCGCAGATATTAGTGTTGCCAAAGGTTGTTATATTGTTTGCTAATGTTGCTCTCACCGATATTCCAATATTTGTTTACGAAAATTCCGAAATGTGCCGTCAATTATTCCCACTATGAGCATGTCAGGTACTGATAACGCTCAAGATCTCAGTGATTTCTCAGAGTTTCTTTTTTTTCAATGAATGTAAAGTATTCAAAAGTAAATATGTGGAGATTAAAGAACGCCTCTGAATGTTGCTTCTTGACTCCTCCTCAATTCAGAATGTGTCATTTCTAGAAGCACTGACATTGCAATATATTGATCTAATTGCAGTAAGGTATGTGCCTGCTTATCAAACCCGCATAACACAATACAAACACAATAATGTTGACATTCCAGGCTTAAATAAAGAAATCCACCCATTTAATGTGACATTAATTCAAACAATTGTATTGGAATTAGTAGGTCAAGCTGTGTCTGTTTTCTAAGGACCTAAATACATTTTGTAAACTGAAAGAGAAATGCTGTATTTATTTTATTTGCATTTATGTCCGCATTACAATTCAGTAAATCAAACTAAATATTTTTCTCAGTGTCGGGTCACTTGTGCTGCCATTTCCTCTGTTGATAATTGCATCTGATTTTAGACATGTAGATCATGTAGATCGAACAGTGGGCTCTGCACTCGCCTACGCAGACTTTGTGTCTATACAGGGGGTCTGGCCACAGAGACGGTGGAAACATACTATCAGAGGAAATAGCAGACCCCTGTAGACGCCCTCTGCCTATTTTAAAGGCTGTCAATTAAGATCACAGCATGAATAATTACAGACTAGAGAAATGATCTAGTACCAGAGAAGAGAGAGAGAGAGGAGCAGACAGTAATAGAGATAGAGACAGAGAGATAAACAGAGAGAGACAGAGATAGAGAGAAACAGAGAGTAATAGAGAGAGAGAGAGAGAGAGAAAGACAGATAGAGAGACACACACAGAGAGAGAGTAACAGAGATGGAGAGAGGGGAGAGAGAGAGATAAACAGAGAGAGACAGAGAGAGAGAGAGAGAAGCAGAGAGAAACAGAGAGAGAGAGAGAGCGAAAGACAGACAGACACAGAGAGAGAGAGAGTAACAGAGATGGAGAGAGAGATAAACAGAGAGAGACAGAGATAGAGAGAAGCAGAGAGTAACACAGAGAGAGAGAGAGAGAGAGAAGACCAGAGAGTAGCAGAGATGGAGACAGGGAGATAAACAGAGAGAGAGAGAGAGAGAGATAGAGAAAAGTAGAAAGTAAGAGAGAGAGAGAGAGAGCTCCTTTCACTAACACCACTTTACTTAAGACATATTTGCACCACTCTCTTAGTTTTAGTCCCCTTCCCAATGCTCTATTTCTCCAAAGCTGCCTGTAAATACTGCAAGCTAATCCAGGGCTTAGAAAGGCTAGCTGTCTCTACAATTCTCCAGCTGTATTGCAGCACCGGTGCCTTAAACATTTGAAAGTGCTAATACGCTCCAGCCCCCAGTATCCCAATGTCCGGCCCTTTTGATCGCCTCATCGCTGTCGAGAGACAATCAAGGCCGACAGTGTCACTGGGGAGGACGTTTTGGCGCCTGTCATCAAAGGGCTTAAGGGGGTTTAAAACAACAGAGTGCTGAGCGCGCGTCACTCCCAGCGTGATCAAAGAGACACACACTCTCCGCTTACACTACTGTACCTGTCCAGACCACTCTTACAAAGAGGAAAACTACAGAGTGTGTGTGTGTGTGTGTGTGTGTGTGTGTGTGTGTGTGTGTGTGTGTGAGAGAGGGGCAAACGAGAGGAGATATGGATAGATAGATAGATAGATAAAAGAGTGGAAAATGGATTCAGAGGAGGATGGAAGAGAACAACACAGAAGAATAGAATACAGCACAGGAAGGCTGACGGATCCAGAGTGGATATGGCGCCGAACAGCTGTGCAGTATTAGGATAGAGGGCTCTTTACTCCTGGTCTAAAATGTCCATATTTCCCATAGGACTTTGACACATTACACACCCCATTTTAGTGAAAAATAAATTCTGTAGTTTAGAATAAACCAGAATAAAATGTTATTGCTGCAGTTTAGAATAAACCAGAATACAAAGTTTATGTTGTAGTTTAGAATAAACCAGATTTAAAGAAATGTATTCCCTCACAGGGCAGATTGGATTGGATTGGATTTGGACAGTCAACAAAACAAAAAGCAACACACCAACATGGAAAAAACAGTACTGGAAGTCTACCATAACAACTCACTCCAGTGGAAAATCTATAAATGACTTCATGATGAAATAAAAATGACTCAAAATGAAACATTACACGGCAGCATATATAGATATATATGAGCTGAAACGAGCAGTTATCTCAGTTAACGACGCCTCTGAGCATCTGTTCATAAAACCAGTGAGAAGAAAAAGACTCACCATGGCGTGCATCCCTATCTAACCCTGTTCACGGACCGGGACGGGGGGAAATTGGTTGGGGTTGTTTGGGATGCAAAACATGCCCCACGTCTCAGACCCCCACAATCTCCACCCCAGCAGAGGCAGAGTGGAGGGAGCGAGGAGGGGGGGGGAGAACAAACGGGGATTAGCTATGCATGTTTGTTTTCTTCTTCATCTACAACCAGTCCTGGAGGGTCAGACAGCCCTGCTGTTTCAGCTGAAACGGCTGCAAAAGAAGTCAGGACAATGAGGTTTGAATTGATTTTCTTTGGTGTTCTTCTTTCCACTGGCCCTCTTTCTTGTACATTGATGCCTTTATTTCACATCCTGTTCCATCACCCTCTCACTCGCTCGTCCTGTTCCATCACCCTCTCACTCGCTCGTCCTGTTCCATCACCCTCTCACTCACTCATCCTGTTCCATCACCCTCTCACTCACTCGCTTGCTTCCGTTCCATCACCCTCTCACTCACTCTTCCTGTTCCATCACCCTCTCACTCACTCTTCCTGTTCCATCACCCTCACTCACTCTCTGTCCCCCCTCACTCGCTTGCTTGCTTCCATCACCCTTCTGTCTGGGGGACATGGAGTCTCTAACAATAATAATTCTTCTCTCTCTCTCTCTCTCTCTTCCCTCTTCACTGTCTTCTTCTGCCTTTTGCACTTTTGTCTTTCCTCTGTTTCTTCTCTCTCCCTCTCTCCCTCCCTCTCCCCATTCCTGTCTCTTGCTGCATGTGTTGTGGGGAGTTCTGCTGTTGGAGAGGGAGAGAGGAGTTGCCACAGATAAAAGCACCAGTCTCTGATTAAAGGAGACCTCCTGCTGAGGTTCCTACCCCACTGAGAGACCTCTCCAAACACAGCACTGCTCTTTAAGGGGAGCCCTCATGACTCGCCCTTCCTTTCTTCCCTCCCCCTCTCTCTCTCTCTCTCTCTCTCTCTCTCTCTCTCTCTGTCACACACACATGGTAAATGGACTGCATTTATATAGCGCTTTTCCACTCATAGATCACTCAAAGCCCTTTACAGAATAATGCACATAGGGAGCGATTGGGGGTTTAGTGCCTTCCTCAATCAAACTAGCAACCTTCCGATTGCTAAACGACTCCTCTACCTCCTAAATCCACTATCGCCCCTTGAAACACACATGAAACACACAAACAAAAATGAAAAACACACACTCACACTCACACACACACAGACATACACAAGACACACACGAGACACACTCTTTCTCACACACACAGGGTTGGGGAGTAATTAGCCACATGATTAAATTACAAAATAAATGTAATTGTAATCCCTTACAGTTACTGGGAAGAAATAAGTAATTAAATTACAATTACTAATCAAAATGTTAATTACAAAGGGGTTAAATCAGAATGCATTCTTTTCTGTAAAAAAGCGTTTAAGCTTATTTGTAGAATGTAATATTCATTTTGTTGCTTTGCATCTTTTTGCAGTCTAGACTGGCTCCATTCGTTTGGCAGTTGGTTTTTGACTGGTTCTCTTGTTTGAGTTTGCACCACCTCGTAATCGAAAGTAATCAACTGTAATAAGTTAAATCACTTTAATAAAGTAATTAAAATAGTTACAGTACTTTTTAACTGGCTAACTAGTAATCTGTAACCTATTATTTCAGTAACCTTCCCAACCCTGCACACACACACACACACACACACACACACACACACACACACACACACACACACACACACACACACACACACACACACACACACACACTCTGACACACACACACACACACACACACACACACACACACACACACACACACACACACACACACACACTCTGACACACACACACACACACACACACATACATACATACATACACAAAACATACTCACACATACAAACTCAGTACAAGTACTATCTACTTTCATGGCTTGTCTAGACATAGACACCACACAACACAACGCGACAGTGAACACAGACAAAGACGCACAAAAGCATACAGGCAAACAAAGACCAAGACACAATCATACACATACAAACATGCTAACACCCTGCACAAAAAACCCTACATAGCCAAACAATGATGAAAAGTGGGTACAAAAACAAAATTCTCCAAAATGTCTAGAAACGTAACAAAAAATCCTCAGAATAGTCTCCTCCAGTGAGTCTCAGTCTGCCAGCGGCGTGGTTTCGGGGTGTGGTTGCGGAGCGGCTGGTGTCACTCATCTAGAGTTGATCTCTGATTGATTGTGTCACTTCCCTCGTGGTTTGGTTGGAGCAGGTTGGGCTTGTGCTTGCGGGCATCACTGGAGGACGCACAGAGGCTGATCAGTGTTCAGGGACCAACAGAACACTTGGTATCCAACTAGCTAATAAATAAAGATGTATTAAGATTAAGATTATAAAGTAATCTATCTATCTATCTGTTTGTCTGTCTGTCTATCTATCTTCCATATGTGTGTGTGTGTGTGTGTGTGTGTGTGTGTGTGTGTATGTATGTATACACCTTTCATAACAACTTACTACTAATTTGTGTTTATGAGGTCACTTAGTTCATTTGTTTTACCCCCCCCCCCCCCCCCCCCACACCCCTTCTGTATCTTCATATGTGTGATTCTTCATGCTAGGTGAGTCTCTCTCTCTCTCACACACACACACACACACACAAACACACACAAAAAACATAAGATGTCATCTCTGATTTGCTGTGATGTGTGGCACTGGCTCTAGGGGCCAAAGTCTCCGACGCAGCTCTTTCAAAGAAGGTTGCCTAGCGCCTGAAGAATGCTCTATTTGGAGTCTGGTGTGGACCGGAAATAACCAGGGGTGCAGGAAACACAGATGCTCCTCTGCCTCTCTAAAGGTCACTGTGGAACGGACTCCAAATGAAGCTATATGCATCATTAGGACAGCTTTCCAAGGCCTCCATGCTCAATTCATCAGGTGCACAAATGCATGCACACACACACACACACACACAGACACACACACACACACACTAACCTTTCGGCAATACAATATGTTAAGCTTCCGTGTTCAGCTCCACTGGGCCCTATTATATTGCCTGCCTTGACCACTGCATGTTGAGGATACCTTTAAAGCTGAAAAGTCTAACACACACCCACACACACACAGATAAGGCCCTGTGTCTACATGAGCTCTGAAAGCCTGAGGGGCGGCATGAAATCACTGTCAAGCCTCTCAGTGAAAAGGAGAGAGTGGAGAGAGAAATGGAGTGAAGTCGGGAACGAAGCGTTTCTCCTGATCCCGCACACAAAGATGCACTGAAAAACGCTTCACAGAAAGAGTGACGCAGAAGGGAGATATTCACATAAGAGCACAGGGGCTTACACAACCTCGCATACACAGAGAAAGAGATAGGGAGACATTGCTTATATAACCTCACCCTTACACACACACACACACACACACACACACACACACACACACACACACACACACACACACACACACACACACACACACACACACACACACACACACACACACACACACACACACACACACACACACAGACACAGACACAGACACACAAATTCACCCACAGTCAAATACATTCAGCCACTAACTCATTTTCAGACACTCTTTGTCAAATAATGAAAGTTACACACCCACACTCATGCAGAGTGTAGTTGACACACAGTACACAGTATACACATAGAAGTGATTCTTTGCAATTAAAACATCATGGAAGGAAATAGGTCCTAATTTGCTCTGCAGTTGTTTGTACTTCCTGAGTGGGCCCCCCCCCCCCCCCCCCCACACACACACACACACACACACACACAGTCTGTCGCCCCCCCTGCACTCTCACCTGTAGCACTGGGCTCTGATCAAAGTTGTAAGCGCTGGGTCGTCCCTCCAGCGTGGAAAAGGCCACGTTGCCCCCGGTCAACGGTGAGATGTCACTGAACTCGTCGGTGCAGTGTGCCGTGCGCTCGTCTCCGCCCGGCCGGATGAAGCCGCGGGAATTACGGCCGTAGGTCTTGCGGCACGAGCCGCTGTAGAACTGGTACGGTTGCCAGGCCCCGCCCTCCTCCGAGCGCTTGTAGATGGCAAAGCTCTCAGGACGGCTGGTGTAGAACTTCAGACGCACGTACGTGATCTCAAACGCCTTACCTGAGAGAGAGGAAACACACACACACACACACACACACAGAGGGTCATGAGGTTGCTTTCCACACATGCAGACATGTAATAGGTGCTTGCTCTACTCTACTGCCTCTCCTCCACAGCTGGGCTACCATCTCTGGGGGTCAGGCCCAAGGCCTTAGTGCTGCAGGCATTTTCCCAGTTTACTCGACAAGGTGCCGGCACAACATCATGGCCGGATCAGAGCCAGACTGGATCAGGCCTGAGGCTCGTTATGCACTTCTATCACATGAACTACAGGAGCAAGACCCAAAAGGCAGATATCTGACCTTTCTACCTCCATCAGTGGAACCAGTGAAATGCAACAGACTGGAAAGTGGTGTTGGCCCCACACTGCCAAACCCAATGGAACGGTCTGTCAAGAGTTCAGTATTCCCAACATGTACCAAAATAACATAGTCTAGCATAGCACTGAGTCCAAGGTAAACACACACACACTCACAGGGTGGAAAAATGCATTCAAATTTGAGACTCTAATGCCCCCAGGTTGGTGGGGAGACTCCGGAAATGTATTTAAATCTCCAGGGCAGCGAGTAATGTTGCTGTAATCCGGGAGATTACAGAACATGGTGGGAAAGGGGGGACAAGGATTCTAAAAGAGCACAGACTAGGAACAACCCTCTGGAATTGAACCTCCCCACACACACAAACAACAATGACCTTGAGCAGGCAGTAAGTATGCTCAGTGACTTTCCATCTCCATTTACACTGCATTGATTTGCATTCCCCCATGCTGTGGTGGAATGTGTCTCCAGGTTCATGTTGTCTTTTCATACACCCTGTACAGTGTTACACCGAGGGAATCACAGCTTTTGACTCAAGAAAGTCTATAGCAGGAAACACTGAATGAAACTATCTCCAAAACCAGCATATTCTGGACCAGATTCTGGACCAGATCAGGACAACAGTGGACCTGGACTGGATTGAGCGGCTAACTGAAAGGAGGAGGTTTCAACGGTGGTCCCAAGTGATCTGAGCCCAAAAACTGCTGGAATAAACAGTAGGCCTTTTTCCAAACCCTTTTGCTGACGAGGCCTGCAGACGGTCTCTTGTGAAATACAGAAAATCAAAACTCTTCCATTGCATCTCTTCACAAATCGCTGTGAACTGCAAATGCTGTTTTTCTACATGGCAGAAAAAAACAAACAAACCGAGAAAAAAAAACTAAGGCTGGGTGAGGAATGGACATGGGCAATCTAATCGATCTAAGAATGACAAACCTCAGACAGAGTTCATTTCCTTTCCCTCCAATCTCTCATGGAGAGAGCGTGCCTCGGGCCGTCTCCAGCAGGAGAACGAAAAAACGAGTGGGGGGCTTAATGGAGACACTAGATCAATTAGAGAAACAGGCCGAGGAAACAGATGCAGTTATTGAAATGGGAGTTTAATGCATTTAAGGCAGCACATAGTTCAGTGCGCAGTACATAATTAATTCAGCAATCCTTTAACAACTAGGAAATGGCTCAATGTAAGAGGCTCTCTTTAAAAGTCTCGCAGACAAACTGAAACAGTTGTTACAGAGCCACTTCCAGCCCTTTTTTTCTTTTTTAGATGTGTTCTCTCAGTGGAACCGCGTGTACTGTTTACTGAGGGCTCCAAAGCAAACAGACAAACACACAAACAAATAAACAAACAAACAAGTGGAACAAGGACTGAAATGAACAGGCAAAGGAGAGAAAACAACATGGCCCCAGGTGAGCAGGAGGAGGGGGAAAGCACTCTAAAGAACGACAGCACAATTGACACCGAAACCACAGGGGGAAAGTCATTTCTTAGGGCACCACTGGAAGGACCATAAGGTAGGCAGAACGGGAGGAAGGAAGACAAAGAAGGAAAGAATGAAGAAAGGCAGAAATACAGAAGGTAAAAAAGGAATACTGACAGAAAAGACATACAAAAAGAAAGAGAAGAAAGAAAAGGAAAATGGAAAGAAAGAAAGAGAGTAAAATAAAGATAATACACAAAGAGACAGGTAAAGAGAAGTTGACAGGCTTTGAGACCTCACATATTTAGTGTAATTATTAGTGGCATCCCTGTCACAACACAGACTGCTGGCCCATCATCTCCACAACCCAGATTGCTGGCCCATCATCTCCACAACGCGCCGATAGACATCAGCCCCTGTCTTAAACATCGGGAAAATCACAACAAAGGGAGCGCGGCGAAGAGAAACGGCTGAATTATTAATCTGTCCTCATAATCCAGGAATCGGAGCGCATGCTGCTAAGCGCTGGAGATGAAGGGCTTGTGTAAGATTCAGATGCCTGCTGTGGAAACCTGCGTTTTCTCCATATTTCATGGCGCTTGCTGTAATTGGGACACTCAGCCTCCTCCCGTCATGGTGCCGGTGTACTTTCATGCCTTCGTGCTT
>NW_024879601.1:7500-10000 GCF_900700415.2 Clupea harengus | reverse complement strand
GTAAAGCGCCTAGAGACAATTTTATTGTTTTGGCGCTATATAAATAACATTGAATTGAATTGAATTAATCAACATCAAAATAAACTACAGAAAACTAAACATGGTGTTATCAAACTCAATTATTTAGTGATAGAACTGTTGTATAAAAGCAACATGTCTGTTGTGGGCTCGGTAAAGAATATCCCCACACAGCTATGGTTACCTGTGGCATTACCAAATACTACCGAATACCAAGCCCACCCTCACTCGTGTCACATTGCCTAAATATATACAGATGCAAACACAAATACAAACACACACACACACACACACACACACACACACACACACACACACACACACACACACACACACACACACACACACAGGGAACAGGGCCCTTGCCAAGCTAGCTGGGAGAGGAAGAGGAAGAGAAGGGGAGGGGGATGTGGCTTCTCCTCTGGTTCAGCTGGAATAGTATGAGGCCTTTGATCCCTGCAGCCTTGGTGTGTATCTTTAGTCCACACCAGGAAGGTTCGTGCAGGCATGTGCAGGCAGGCATGTGTGTGTGTGGGTGTGTGTGTGTGTGTGTGTGTGTGTGTGTGTGTGTGTGCGTATCTTTGTATGTAAATGTGTGTGTGTGTAGGTGTACGTGTATGTGTGTATCTCTGTATGTAAATGTATGTGTGTGTGTGTGTGTGTGTGTGTGTGTGGGTGTGTGGGTGTGTGTGGGAAAGTCCTGACCCTGTGTCTCCATTACAAGACCCCCCCATGCTTTGTGTGTTTTCTTCTTGCTCATAATGTTTTTTTTCTCCCCCATGAATTCAGGTCAGTGTGTGTTTGTGAGAGAGTGTGGGTGTGTGTGTGTGTGTGTGTGTGTGTGTGTGTGTGTGTGTGTGTGTGTGTGTGTGTCTGTGTCTCTGTGTTAGTATGCAAGACTCCTTCTCTATGAGTGTGTGTGTGTGTCCTTCAAGGAGCTTTTCAGATTACTGAACAGGAGCAATCAGCACACACTTTTCACATGTGTTACCTGTTAGAAAGTGCGCTCTCTATCTCTCTCTCTACACGCACACAGAAACAGATATACATGTGCACCCATACACACACACACACACACACATACACACACACACCCTCACACACAGAGATACTAGTTTGTGCCTATTTCTGTGCAGACATTGGTTCACACATCTATATATACATATATAATATACATGCTATTTGTGTGTGTGTGTGTGTGTGTGTGTGTGTGTGTGTGTGTGTGTGTGTGTGTGTGTCAGTGTGTGTCAGTGTGTGTCCTTCCCCTCCGGAATGCTGTTTAGTTTGGAGAGGAGAGAAAAAGAGAACCCCAACTGCAACCATCTGGAATCAAAGAGATGGAGGGAGAGATGGAGGGGAGAGACAGAGGGAGAGAGAGACGGAGGGAGAGAGAGAGAGAGAGATGGATGGAGAGACGGAGAGGGATGGAGAAACAGAGGAGGGGGGTAGAATGACAGGAGGAGAGAGAAGTGAGTTTAACTAAGGAAAGAACCAAAAGATGCAGAAACAGAATAAGAGAGAACAGGAGAGATCGAAAGAGGGGGGAGATAGAGAAAGAGAGAACATTCTGACACCGACAGACCTGGCTGCCCAGAGAGGAAAGGTTGTGTTCTTACTGTGACCAGGGAACTGTGGAGACAGAGCTGCACTTCCTAACTCACTGCAACCAATACCAACGTTTTAGAGACCAATATTTTGCCAAAATAATACACATTTTCCCAGAGTTCCTTTATCTAAGTGATCTGGAGAGACTCCCGGCTCTACTGGGGGAGAGGGAGGACTGCTGTAGGCTGGCAGCAAGATATGTAACAGCCTGCCATGAGCTCAACAGCTCTGTAAACCCCCTGTTCCACATGGCTAATAATGAATCTTTACTAATTAATAATTAACTTGTTATATGTTTATATCCTGTGTAACTTCCCTACATTCTATAGCCTCATGTATTCCACATGCCCTTTGTACTGTTACTGCTTATTGTTTGTTTTATTTTTTTATTTATGTTTATTTCAATTGTATAGTTAGGGTCAATATGCTTTGGCAATGTTGTATTGTATGCAGTCATGCCAATAAAACCATTTGAATGGAATTGAACTGAATTGAAAGAGAAAGAGAGAGAGCAAACTACAGGGCTAGAGAGAGTGAGAGTAAGAGAGAGAGAGAGAGAGAAAGAGATAGAGAGAGAGAGAGAGAGAGAGAGAGAGAGCGAGAGCGAGAGCGAGTGAGATCAGAGATGCCTCTTCCATACTGCACAATATGTGACTTCCTGCTATAAACGGAGGGACAGCCCATAAATTCACAAAATTCACATATATTCATGTTTGTTGTTGTTGTTAATATCCTACTACATTGATAATGATTATTTTTTAAATGATTGTTGTTTCCACTTCTGATGTATATTGCGTATAGAGGTACACACCCAACCCAAATGGCAGTACTGTAGAACATTATGGTCACGCCAATAAAGCCTCTTTTGAATTAGAAT
>NW_024879601.1:0-5000 GCF_900700415.2 Clupea harengus | reverse complement strand
TGTTTCGCATTGCTGTCTGCCTGTTTACCTCGCTTTGCCTTGCCCTGCCTTGCCTCAGTCTAACACAATGCCTGTCTTACAGAAGGCAAGCAGCTTGCTGAGGAACTCTTTGTAACTATTTTATAAAAGCAAAAAATATCTTCCCTCTCTCTGTCACCCTCTTTCTGTCAGACATCCCTCTGTCCCCATTCCTGTCTGTCTCCCTCTCTCCCTATATATATATATATATATATATGTCCCTCTCATTCTCCCTCTCTCTATATCTCTTTCTTCTTCTCTCCCTTTCTCTCACACAAACTCTCTTTCCGTTAGACATCTCAATGCAAATCCAAGTAGACTTGCTTTCTCCTGCCCAATCACACACTGGTTTAGCTGGTTTTCCTCCGGAGTGGATGCTGAAAACTTTTCAAACAAACAGCATACATACTATCCGACATCTTGAATGCCTCACAAGATGCAAACCTTGGCATAGACGTACTGTGAGAGGAAAGATGGGAAAGATGGTTTGGGGCCATTGACTGAGAGGGGTTAGAACTCAGAACCCAGAATTAGGAAGGATGAAATAAACATTTCTTCTAGTTAGTGTCAAACATTGAGAGAGGAAGTCAGCAAGTGATGTTTTTTGCTATTTGATATTATCACTGATATTTGACTATTCCATTACCCTTAAATAAACTAAAGGCACCTCATACGCTCCTGTGCTAAATAGCATCCATAGCAACGTGAGATCGAGCAAAGTCCCCAGCAAAGCAGGATGTCCGGTGCATGGCAGCTCTTCAGTTTTTATAACTCTATGGGTTGTAAGAGGCCACAGATGTGTTATATAGTATCTTATATATAGGCCATCCTCCATAGTTCACACCAGTCAATGATTCTGAGAAGTACATGGATGCTTGCAAAAACGAAGGCAGTGGATGAATACAAGCTGCATTCATCATTTCATCAGAGACTGAAAGAGAGCTAGAGACAGGGAGCCATCCATTAGGAACTACATGCCTCCATAACAGCACCTCTTCTCAAAATCTGTCTACAGTCATTTCATCTTAGACTGATAAAGAAGGGGATGAGGCAGACACACATAATAGACCATCCATTAAGAAGTAGATGGCTTCACAACAGTGCCTGCCATTGACTGAGAGGGGTTAGAACTCAGAACCCAGAATTAGGAAGGATGAAATAAACATTTCTTCTAGTTAGTGTCAAACATTGAGAGAGGAAGTCAGCAAGTGATGTTTTTTGCTATTTGATATTATCACTGATATTTGACTATTCCATTACCCTTAAATAAACTAAAGGCACCTCATACGCTCCTGTGCTAAATAGCATCCATAGCAACGTGAGATCGAGCAAAGTCCCCAGCAAAGCAGGATGTCCGGTGCATGGCAGCTCTTCAGTTTTTATAACTCTATGGGTTGTAAGAGGCCACAGATGTGTTATATAGTATCTTATATATAGGCCATCCTCCATAGTTCACACCAGTCAATGATTCTGAGAAGTACATGGATGCTTGCAAAAACGAAGGCAGTGGATGAATACAAGCTGCATTCATCATTTCATCAGAGACTGAAAGAGAGCTAGAGACAGGGAGCCATCCATTAGGAACTACATGCCTCCATAACAGCACCTCTTCTCAAAATCTGTCTACAGTCATTTCATCTTAGACTGATAAAGAAGGGGATGAGGCAGACACACATAATAGACCATCCATTAAGAAGTAGATGGCTTCACAACAGTGCCTTTTATCTGACACAAAACATATTTGGATGAGATGTTACACAGATTACAGAAATATCTTTCCCAGTGTCAGCTGTTATATAAGTCTTCATTTCATCATGTCAAAGGCTCGCTGCTGAATGGGCTTAAGATACAGCACCACAGACACTGGGCAAGACTGCGAACGTCATGTAAAGAGTGAGATGGCTGATGAACTCAGCTGAATCAGGGTCGTATGTCATGTTCTACTAACCAGGAAGCCCCTCTGCTCAGGTGAGGTGTGATATGGCCGAGAGAAGGGGGGAAACCTAGGTGAAGCGTGAGCGTTGGGGGGGGGTCCTTACCTACATGAAGCATGAGGAGGGGGGAATCCTTACCTAGATGAAGCGTGAGGTTGACGGAGTTGGGGTGCTGCACCCCGTAGAACATGGACTGGCTCTGCCACCAGCTGGGCTCCTCGTCGCTATGGAAATCCGTCAGGTAGGTGGCATTGTGATGTCGCGCAGGGTCTGACATGTTGCAGTTGTGACAGAACCGCGTGGAACCCGTCTGCATGCAGTAGTCCTCGGGCGGGGAACCGCACGTGTTAGACGCCATGATGGTGCGGTTGAAGGCAGCATTCTCAAACTTAGGCATGCAGCGACTCGGTAGGCCCTCGTCGTCATAGCAGGCGTCCATGGCTGCCATGGCGACAAGTGGACATGAGGAGAACAAGAGGAGGAGAAAAGAAGAGGACCGGCGAGAATCCATCCCTAAGCTATAAATAAACTACTAAACACAGACACACACACTCAAACACAAGATATATACAAAGCACTCTAATTAATCTGCTTGCACAAAGTACAGACTTTCACACAATATTGGAGTGATCAAGTGCAACAAAATTGCAAGCAGAAACCCCCCCCCCAACTCACACTCTCAGACAGTTACTCTGAAGAATATGGCAAGGCCTAGGGTGCCCTTTGATGATACCTGCACAGAATGCTTTCTACAAGAGATGCAGCCGATCTTGACCAGTTTTAGCACACACACACCCATAATCACACAGTCATATCCAGTCCCACAAATACAGTCAAACAAACAATCCCAACTTCAAAGCTACTTCAGAGGAACACAAAGACTTGTAAAACACATTCCCCACAAGACAAGACTCAAGAACTGATGCAACACCAGTCTAGACAAGAGAACACACCGCTTATAAGACATAAGCAGTCACACTCACACACACACACAGACACACACTAATGCAAGAGCAAAATATTCTGATCTTTCCCTTTGAACAACTTTCACGTTTGCTCTCTTTCTCTCTTCGTTTGTCTCTCCCTCTCCCTTTGTCCTCCTCTTCTTGTCTTGCTCGTCTCTTTGTAGTCCAAGAACATGTGTCGTCCCTGTGAGGACCGAAGTTGCAGTGGGACTCAGCCCTGTCTGGGGTAGAAGGATATCAGAGGGAGGAACCAGGGAAGAGGGGGAGAGGAAGAGAGGGAGGGAAAGACAGAGGGAGGGAGGGGAAGAGGAAGGGAGAAAGAGAGGGAGGGATAGAAGCCAGGCCCCAGTTTGAGGGCCACATGGGGGTACTGCTAAGGTGTGGGGGTGACAGAGAGGCTCCCTCTGCTGGAGGAAGGAGGACCTGTCATTCAGAAAACCACTGGGTGGATTACCAAGGGTTCAACAATGAAATGTCTGCTGAACTGACTGTTGTTCAAATAAAATAATGCCCACTTGACCATCAATAACAATAACCATAATAGGTCTGTAATGAAATTGCTGTATGGTTTTTAGTTTGTAGGTTGACCAGAATGCAATGGATGGACTGCCAAGATAGTTCAAAGGTATTTGTGAGGTCAAATGTCTTTACCTCAGAACCTGTATTACTTCATAGCTTCAATGAGACAGGTCTTTGTATTCATGAAACTTTCCGTTTCATGAGTGATGATAATGTTGAGTGTTTTCCATAGTCGAACTGGGTTAAATCCTTTTGATTCAAACTTCTGTTTGAAAAGGAACAGCAACATAACATGGGACTTTACAATCCCTGTTTGATTTTAACATAAGACGGAAACAGGGTTTGAAGTGGAAGTTAATTATTTCCTGCTTAAATACAAACTGTGGGCGTCTGCAATGATGCCTTACCACACACACACACACACACACACACACACACACACACACACACACACACACACACACACACACACACACACACACACACACACACACGGCTACGGGGAGAAGCAAGCTGACATTTGCCATTTCAGTTAAACGGCACTCCATTTGTTATAGTTTAAAAACATAGCGGTGCCCTTTTACTGAGCGTGCTCCTACTTGCCCTCTTCTATTTGAACCAATTTGGTCTACAGCATGATCCTAACATGCCGCCATTCATCTCCACTGGCTGCTCTCTGCTCCGCCCGTCTCTGGGCTGCGTCTGCTGGCGGAATTACCCATAAATACATACCAATAAGGGCCTGGCGATGCAGACGATGTGAAAAAAAAAGAGTAGTGTAGGAAGATTTATTCCCCTGCATGATCTCAACATGGAGCCATTCATCTGCATTGGGTTTTTTCCTCTTTGCATGCTTCTCTGGGATACATTCTCCAGGTGGAATTACACATAAATTCACAGCACCGATGATATTGTGCTCTAATGTCTGTGCAAAGGGGTAGTATAATACTGTAACACAGCACTGATGATATTGTGTCTGTGAAAGGGGGTAGTATAATACTGTAAAAAGCCGTAACACAGCAGTGATTCATCTAGGCGTGTTTTTTCTTCTTCTCTATGAACGCTTTCTGTAGACCTGTGGTTCCATGGAAGGCCCCCCTTTGGTAATGAGAAAAAACTGTGGCCATCGGCTGTTCCATAACTTTTCTTAAACATTGTTTCTACATATGGGCAGTTAACACTTCGAATTTTATTTCATCAATCAGTTATGACAGACCCCGCGAAGATCAAAGATCAAAGATCTGTGTGATTCACGTGGGTCACATTTACAGGTCGGAAAAAAACGGAATCTGGAAAAATCACACCACCAATAAACAATTAGTCCAGGTATCCCTTCTAACTTCTAGGCTAAACGGTTGGGCCTGGCCATATTATATAAGCACACAGAAGGCTAGGCTATAAATGTATCACCCAGTAGGTTACTGTGCTGTTAGAGCACTGCCATACTTAATTTGACCGGTAGTTAAATGTTTAGGGTTCTCATTACGTTTTTTACCCTTAACTCCCCCTTGCTGTAACCCTTTGTATTATGGGTATGGTGAAATAAAAAACATATGTGATAATT
>NW_024879600.1:0-167095 GCF_900700415.2 Clupea harengus | reverse complement strand
AGACACGAGAGAGAGAGTTATAGACTTATTGAGCCCAGTGCCTACCATTAGACACGTTTGCCATCTCAGTTTCAACTGTGAATTGTTACAATAGGCTCCTTTTTTTATTGTCAGCTGGTTTTTGGTGTGACATTTTAGATTTCCGATGAATTGAAGGAAATGTACTCATGTTAGTTCATAATATACTTGGGTTTTAATAGCTTATATGTAAATATTGAACCAATCAAATTAATATATTTGTACATTAGTTAACAATCTATTGATGAGAGTTCCAAGCACCAGACGTTTTTTGTCACTCTACTAATCTTGGCCAGTATTTCTTCAATGATTCAGTGTAGTTTTGTCTGCAGTTGTCTCCATGCACTTGTGAATTGTTTGACCCACCTTGGCCCTTCACCCTTACTGTTTAAAACTTTGAGTGTTTTAATAATTTGTCAGTATTTCTACTGCACCTTGAAGGGTCAACGTGTTCTGCCCATACTGGCTTCACAATAGTCTGCCACTGTAAAAATGCCAAACCTCTTTTGTGTTTGATACCCATTATGCAAGCCTTCTCATTTTGTATTACTTCTGAAGGGAAATATGTTAATGATGTAGCTTGGTTTGTGTTAGAAATCTTTACATTTTGTTTAGTTGTTTTGTTTACTTTTCCATTTTACCAGTGACTGAATGTGACCTTGATTCAAGAAAGTGGAGTTTCCTTTTGTTATTCATAATTGCTGTATGAACTTTTGCCAAACTAAATCCACCCCTAACTCACTAGATCACCAAGACTGTAAGCAGTCTGATACATACAACTTGCTTGCATTCCAGAACACAAATACTTTTTGCTACAAGAGAATTCACCCGCTGTTGGAGGATTCCACAGCGTTTCCTGAATAGGCCTAACTCTGCCACAATGAAGATCAATGAATAAGAAACTTAGTGTGAACTGTGAAGCATAAAGTGTAATTGTTCTGTGTGCTGCTAAAAAGTCTAGAGTTGGTCTCCTTGGTTAAACTTCCCATTGATGCGTCCCATTCACACACTAGCATGGTCTCTTGTAAATGAGAACACAGAGGGTTTTTTTTATGGTTGCATTTAGATACTGAAAGGGTATAGGTTATCATGTGACCCACTTTCCACTCAATTTTCTTCTAGTGGCTTTTGAATTTCTATTGTTGTCAGAGGCAGCAAAATCGCACTGCAACTTAACAAGAATGACTGCTATATGGTGACAACCCCAGAAAAACCTTTTCCCACTCTGGCATGGCACCACATTTCTGGCTAAGATGGTGTCATTTAAATTAATTAAAAAATTGTAGCCAATACTGTTCCTACATGGTCTAGCTGCCAGTCCTGAAGCTAATCTGAATTTCTGCCTATTTGTAATTATTTCCATGGTTTTGGCTGTGTACTTTTGATAACGTAAGTCAAATAAGCCTGTATGCACCCTTCGTCAAATCTTAGCATTCCCATTTTAAATACAGTTCGCAATTCTTAGTGTTTCCCTTTTTTTTTGCATATGCAACCCTTTGTCTACCCATAGCGTCCTTAGAGATGGAATGTAGTTTGAACATGTTTCTTTTTTTTGTTTCTTTATTTTGCACTCATTGTGTTGTCTTTGCTTTAATGTGTCATTATGATGCCATCCTGCTGTTACCCAATACAAAACAAAGAAACTTCTGACATTCCAGCAGAAAAAAAAGGATGACTCATTAATGAATTGGCTTTCACCTTGATAACGCCAGTAATGCACTCTCAGTGAGAGAGGTAGTTATAAACCTTTATGTTATAGCTATATAGAAATGGCATAGACATAAAGGTGGAGATTGTCACAAGATTGCATCTAGCATAAGCCCTTGTATGTGTGTGGGGGGAGATAAGTGTTTGTGAGTGTTTTATTTCTCCAAATGCAGTCATGCTAGTAACAGACAGCTGACAAGGCCATTAACAATGGATGGCTATTTTACCACAGATACCAGCACTATGAATGAAGGCAAAACAAGCTTAAGACATTGAAGCTTGAGGTGGCACAGACACTCATTAATGTGGGATTTTGCTTGGGTTTATTCTGATAGATGCCTTACCAGGGTTTTGAAACCTATTACAAAAAAAAGAAAAAACATTAAGTCATGAAATAAGAAGAACAGGAGATGGCGATGTTGAGCCAGTCCTTCTCACAAAGACCATATAACAGTTATAGCCAGTGTGGATATCTTTAGTTGCCTCAGCGCAGCTAAGTAACCTCTGGTTGGCTATCCCTACTTGGGAAAAAAAAAAATAATAATCTTAAAGAACTCTTAAATGTCTAAAATAATTATTTACAACTGCTTCAAGACGATTTGTTTTATTTTGGCAAATAGAGTATATTACAAATGTATTTAAAAACTACTGATGTGTTTCGGTTTTTCCTACAGCAAAGGAGACTGTTCCCTGTAATAGCTAGCATTATGCTAAGGTAAGCCCATTAGTTTGCTAGGTCAGGTTTGTTAGGACCATTTTCGACAACTGTATTCTGGTGGCAGTATCAGAAGTGTTCGGTGCGGAGATGATTTGGGCAGACTCCATGGCTGTGTTTGAAAACTAGATAGCTGTCTTGATCCTTGATCTCTCATTGAACAGGTGTCTGACGAGACACGTCTTTTCGGTTGAAGGTATCTGTAAGTAGACGAAGGGTTGACTCAAAAACGATCCGCATACGGATGTAATTCTAGAATGTTGATTGGTTAAGATTAGTTACCAGGCAGGAACGGAAAACACCATTTATTTGATTGGCGAATACCAGGACCTCTACTTTTCCCGCTGAGCTGCAACGTCGTTTGCCTGACATTTAATGTGGTGTCACGTTTAACGTTGCTGTTCAACATTAATAGCAACTGAATTACACGTGTGTTAGGTGTAATCTGTAGCGTTACATAACATAAACTGAGAGTGATAAAGGATATATTTTACACATCACAAACACACATAATCGATGGGTTTTTTGTGTGAAAGTTATTTAATTGGTTAGCTTAAATTACAGTATCATACATAGACTAACTACCTATCGTAACAGTGTTAATTATCGGACAGCGTGTGTTATCGGCAAACGTTCACGTTGTCATGTTAATCCATTAGTAAACTGAGCATATCGATTGTTAATCCATTATTTAATTCAGCATTTTTATTGTTTAACTGAATGGCCGATGTTTGACACGGTCTGATAACTGACATGGCTACGCTAGCTACTGTACTGTGTTTGGTTAGCTCAAGCTAGCACTCTTACAAACACACATACGATATACACAATCGATAGGTTTTTGTAAAAAAAAAAGTTCATTGGTTAGCTTAAATGACAGTAATTTATGCAAGCTGACTAAGTTTGGAAGACTTGAAAACTTCAAGACCTGAAGACAAAAGATCCTTTTTGAAGACAAAAGCCTCTGTTGAAGTTACCTAAACTTCATCAGTAGATTACACATCCCCCATCCAGCTAAGGTAAGTTGATTTACTTGCATTACAAATAAATAACCTCAGGTAATGTTACAAGTCGCCAACAGCGAGCCTTCCCTTTAGTAGTGCTATATGCTTAGTTACCATGCTATTAAATAGAGGACCTTCACTTTTAATTTCGTGACATTTTTCTTACAAGTAAGCAAGTTAGCCCACAGTAGCATAGCCTGCTGTCAAACGCTTCTGGTCAGTGCGCATGGCTGACATTTGGCACGAATCAGTCACGTTAAATGCAGCGATCAGGGATTTAAATCTCCCGGTGCTATTGCAATAGTTTCGATGTTTTTGCTCTTTTTTTCACGATGTGTTAATGACATTGTACATTGTAGCATAGCCTGCTGTCAAACGGTTGTGGGCAGTGACTGAGGGAAAATAAAGCGCTAGGTTGCGCTGTGCGCCAAAACTTTATGGATGACATTTAGCACGTTAAATGCAGCGATCAGGGATTTAAATCTCATGTTTTTATATACATACATGAACATTTACAGACTTTCTATGTGTTCACCAAACTAATGCTGTCATGTTCTCTCTCCCTCTTCTCGTTTGTGACAGTGTGCTACGTTGTGTTTGTGAAGTGTAAGTGACATATTGTGTTATATTTAGACATCCTTGAGAGATGGAGAGTTTTGCAGGTCTGGACGCTATATTTTACTACCTTGCAAATGGTTCCCACCAACTAAGGAGTAGTAGGATACAGATGTCTTCTGTCGGTAGAGCAGCAAAGCAGTATGTGTTAGATATGGGTAAGTTGTACTATGTTAATTCAGGTAAGAGACGTCTGGTTGTACGTACCCCTGAGGAGAGGGACAGGGTACTGTATGAGTGCCATGACAGTGCAGCCACTGGAGAGCACCCTGGTATACAGAAGACTGCACAGAAGGCAGTGCAGAATTTGTATTGGCTGACTTTGAAAAAGGATGTAGAGGATTGAGTTGGTTCCTGTGAGCCATGTCAGAGGCATGACAGAATTAAGACTGTAGCACCTACGCTACACCCTATTAAGGTCCAGGGTCCCTGGCAGGTCATGGGAGTTGATTTAATTGGGCCGCTCAAAACGACATCCAAGGGTTACACCCATATCATAAGTTTTACTGATTTGTTCTCCAAGTGGGTCATGGCTAGGCCTCTGAGAGGCAAGAACGGTCCAGGGGTAGGACTTATGGTGACACAAACTGTTTTGGCACAGGGTGGTGTCAAAAAAGATTATCACTAATATGGGAAGAGAGTTTGTTAATGACTGTAACAAAGCTCTTTTTGAAACCTTTGGGATAGAGCATGCTGTGACTTCAGCCTACCACCCGCAGAGCAATGGGCAAGATGAGCGCTCAAACCAGAACATTAAGCGCCATCTTGCAAAGTACTGTAATGAGGAACAGAATGACTGGGACGTCTATCTGCAACACGCTGTTTATTCGATAAACACCTCGAAGCAGCGTTCCACAAAGGTGATCCCATATTTTGCAATTTATCAAGTTCATCCCGGCAGCAGCGCCGATCCAAAGGTAGATGACTTTAAAATCGCGAACAGTGAAGAGACGCTGCAGAGGAGGGCAGACTCACTTGCCAAAGTTCATGCCAAGGTTCAGGAGAACATTGCAATTGCCCAGGGTAGACAGAAATTGCAGTTTGAAACCCGGCAGAGGCGTAATGTTAAATGCTTTGATGTCAAGGAGGGCGATGAGGTCCTCGTGGCAGAACAAGAAAGCGGTGAAGTTAGGAAATGCGATGAATGAACGTTGGGCTGGACCGTTTAAGGTGGAGTCCATGACAGCCAAAGGAGTGTCCAGATTGGTTGATAGGTTGAATGTTCGCCATTTGAAGCCATATGTTCGTCGAACAGACACGCCCAAATATGTCGGCATCGCTTCTGATGTCCAGGAATTGAGTGTATTGTGCGACATCTCGATGGAAGCTGTAGGTGCTGAATGTAGGTATTTCTTCATTTATACATCTCCACATATGTACAGTCATGTCAAGTTCAATGTAGAGTGTTGAATGTGTTTCATGTTCCTTTTTCCTAAAAGGTGCAGATGTTGATCACACACACAGCAAGACAGCAGACACAGGTGAGGGCACAACCTTGTACAGAGAACAAACATATTTGTACATACATAGATGTTGTACTGTAGCTTTACAGGTTTGGTCAGCGGACACCTGGGGTTAAATGCGTTGTACTGTAGCTTTACAGGTTCGATCAGCGGACACCTGGGGTTAAATGCGTCGTACTGTAGCTTTACAGGTTCGGTTAGATAAGGTGAAGTTGTGCCCTGCTGCTGGCGTTCCCTAGTCAATGCCAGTCACTTGGAGTTAGACATGCCTTCCTTCTGTCACCGGTCACATGGGTTAGACTTTGTCTTACAGGTGTGGTTAGCGCACACCTGGGGTTAGAAAGATGTGCCTTGTTTTTACTGTCTTACAGGTGTGGTCAGCAAGCAGTGCGTGCGTTGCGCTTGTAGGAAGTCCTTTACGGTTCCCAAGTGCGGCGTGCAATCTGTCAGCGCACACCTGGGGTTAGACGTGCGTCACAGGTTGTATTTACTGTTTTTTGTAAGGGGACAGGTAAGTTTGGTTCTCTCTCCATTTTCCCCTTTAAATGTATGTTATATGTATACCATGTTCTATGTATGTCCCTGTGAAGTTTGTATGTCTGTCACATATGTCTGTTATACACATTTGTTATTTGTTATTTAAAGGTGCCAAATTCCACTTTTTTAGTGCTTCTACACGTTCATTTGGGTATCTGGCGTGTCTACCAACCCAAAAACGCTGGAAAAAAACCATTGGCGATCTTTGTTATGGTTCCTGGATCTTTGTTATGGTCAGAAACGTCATGAATGAGTCTGCGAATGAGATTCCCGTTTTATTGGCCTGTCACAACACATTGGGAGGTTCCCTACATGGCCTTGCCCCCCCCCCCCCCCCCACACACACACACTCATTACATATTTGCCAGAGCGCAAGCCATTATGGCAAAGCTCGGATATACTTTGAATAGCTAGCTAGCTAGCAGCATGAAGCAAACTAAGTACTCAAGATGCGCTGTGGTGGGCTGCACAGATCTCTACATCACGTTCCAGCCTCAGAAGACACGAGCGAAATGGATTGAATTCATATTTGAAGGCAATGTCCCTGAATGAACTTCAGGCGAGGGAAATGTATGTATTTTTAAAAATAATTCTGTTACTTGCCCATTCAGTGTGGTGGTTAACGACGTTTGCATGTTGTAGGGGGACTAATTCAAACAGCGATTTATGAACCGTGTTATTTTAGTGGTGGTTAATTGATACAATCGTGAATAAGTGCTGTGTCTTATCTCCTGAGCAAGCAAGAGTGTCAATATGGGCTAACGAGTTGTAGCTAAAGTCCATAGAAAAGAGCTATACAGCTCGCTAGCTATTAGCACTCTAGCTTGCTCAGGAGAGTTTAGCTGCAGAGAGAAGACACAGCAATTATTCACGATTGTATCAATTGTACATCTAGGTTTCTTTGGCGTCTGTTGTCACGTCCAACAGCACAACATATCACGGGCATTTAGAACTTTGTGTGGGTTGTGGCCGTAAACAGCTCGCTAGCTATTAGCGCTGTAGATTGCTCAAGGCAGTATCATAGCTAATACTAGTAGTTGATAACCAACGGATAATAATGTATCGCTAAAATGTATGATTCCTGTTGTTAAGGTTAGAGAATTCTCGCACCAAAAAGGCATCATTCATAAACGACTTGATAAGCAGCTTAGACTCACCTGCAGTTACCAAAACAGTTTGTCAATGTGGGGCATTTGAGGGTTTTGTGTATAGTACAGCACAAGTTAAAAATACTGTTCACTGTATGATTATTTCATAATGATTTATGAGAAAAATGCCGGGTTGGTAGTATGCCAATGTTATTGTACCTACTTTTCTGTGTTGTGAAACTGATATTAGGTGTAATGGAATACAACATTTCTTCAAATGCTAGAGATTGTATTGGCTTTTAGTTCATGTTTCATGCATTGCAGTGCAAGGATAATGGTCAGTGAGATGACATTTTATTTACAGTATGGAGTATTTTCCTTTTATTACATTCAGGAAAAAACATGAATAACATTGCTGCTCTTGTGGTTAAGGAAGAACATCTGAACAGTGTCCTAGGCTACATCATGTGGCCTGTCAGACAGATCCTCCAAAGCACCATCTGGAGCAGAAGAGCAGGACCACCCAGATTCTCCGTCCCAGAAAGCCCCAAGACCAGCTAACAAAGCTTCTGTACACCAAATACCTGTAACGTCTGAGCAAAGTTTACATTGTATTTAGAGAATAAATGGTAATACACATCTATTGAGTCTTCCTTTGTTAACAGTATGGCTACTGATGGCACAAATTGTGATTTTGTAATCAATGTTTTTATTATAATTGGTCTTTTTTGTATTTATTACCCATGTACTAGCCAGTACATTTAATAACTATGTTTAAAAAGCTCTGTGGCATTCTTTGAAGCAAGTCTATAGAAACAGTTTTGGTATGTAACATGTCAACAGTTGACACATGCAAGATGAGCAGTAAGCAAAGTAAGACAGAGGGAAGATGAATTTATTGTATTTTCTTCCCCAGTTATATTTGTATTGCAGAAATGATGACTCATATGCATAAAAAACAAAACAACTTACTGCTATATTCCCCTTAGACATAAGGCCCATAGTCTGCTCTATAGATGTTGAATGCATTCTGTAGTGAGAACACATTCAATCACACAGCTAAAATTCCCGGATGATGCATGTTGGTTGGTTTGGAAGCTGCAGTAGTCTTCTTGTTATCTTGAATATTGAAAGTGTAAGTATCATGGAATATAAAACAAGATGACTGCATAATTACCATGTCATTCACAAATAATTTTACCTGTGGCATCTCCCTGCAGCATCCATTCTCAGGCTCTGTAGGCATTTGCTCACACTTGGCACAATTACGCCTGTATAGATAAAGGGTTTTAAAAAGTGACAACATTGCAGGTGAAGTGTATTTGAATGTTGTGTTACAATTACAGACACAAGTTGACAAATACAACGATATAATGAGAAAACAATGTTTGAACGCTAATAAACGGAGGTAAACATGTTACGTTATGTTCTACATCTGTGTTAGTGCCATTTTCCACATTGTAATTTAGACTCAGATTAAGATATTATTTTGTTTAGATTCATATTTAGTGATTGCTCATTATAATGATTGCATAATTGTATTTTATAGTTTTGCATTTCAGTTTAATATATGTCTAGTGTACATGCAATGCTTAGAATAACCAGATATGCATGGGACATAAGAGTTGCTTTGGAGTGCGCGTGGTAGTGAGCTACGACGTAGTCTGCTCACTGATTGATGGAATGTATAAGAACTGCCATTTATTTCATTGTTCAGTATTCAGTAAGGATGGAGCGAAAACACTGTTTTCTACCGTTGTTAAACGCACTAAACACGCGTAGAGACTCGTTCTTTCCGTCTAGAGTGGTTAAGTGAATGAATATGTTGAAAATGAATTCCTGATAACAAGAAGGGAACTTTAGCCACTACAACCTGATTGGTCCATTACTGTTGTCAGATAACATTTTACTTTACAGCTGGAGCTTTACTCGTGTAGCAGGCATAATGGCGTTCCCGTTACTTGCATTTACATAAACACTTTTCACAAACAGTAACTTACATAAACACACTGTATTTGTGACATACTCGTACATGCACACACTATTATCTAGCATTGCGATGTTCTCGTCACCGACTAGACCGTATGACCTTAGCCAAAGTAAAAACAAGTGAAGTGACAAAGTGTACTTACCATTCAGAAACGTCCTGTTGTACCCTAAATTCTCGAACTTGTTTGGGAGCCTCTTCTTGTTCAGGGTCTGAACAATCTCGTATCCAGTCGCCATATTTTACAAAACTAAACTTGGTAAGAATGAGTAGCTAAAAACTAAAAGGTTAGAATGATTAGCCCAAAACCGTAGAGGAGGGGGGAGGAGGGCGGGGGGAGGGGTTAGCTGGCTCATTAGCATAAGCGCTCAAAACAGCTCGCTGACAGAATGGCTGTGTTTGGCAGGGTAAAAAGGATGCCATTAATAATGATCCTTGTGGTATTTTGACCAAAATATGTTACAGACATTTCATTAAGACCCCAAGTAACCATATCAACTTGTGGTAAAATGGGCATACGATGGGTCCTTTAAGACCTACAATATTCTGTTTGCCCTGACAGCATTCGTGAAGCATATAAACAACAAACCGAGTCGATGTAGACTTATAAAAAGTCGTGTAAACACCTTTATTCACATAAAATATTTCTCCTGAGACTCCTCCATCTTGTTTCAATTTTTTGTATTACTCCCGCCCTTCTGAACAACGTAGGCTTCCAAATCACACACACGCCGAACTGATTGGCTCTCGGGGGGTTCTCATATGCATGATGTTAAAGAATCGACAACTTGGAAAGGGCGGCAGAGGCGTTTTCATGCTCAACAGGCGGGATATCGCCTCCATTCAATCCCAATGAGAGCGGCACGAATAACGCATATGTGGAAACCCACTGTAAAGGGTTGCCTACCACAATATGCCAAGCATCCTATTCTTTTTTCCCCCCCTTTTCTTCCATTTTTGTGTAGCCTATAAAATTCAAATCTTGCAGTTTTGTGGTTATTTACACAAAGGATTCCATGCTTGTTGGTGCATTCCACCAACATTGATGAAAGTTAAGCCATTAATTAACTTCAGCTAACCAGATACTATAAACATACTATAGTTATCAAAACTAAGTTTACCTTGCTACATTAGCTAGTTCGTGCTAGCTGGATAAAGAGTAAAGGCCATATAGGAGACGCTGAGTGATAACAGCTAACATAACATCTTGCTATCTTGCCACTCAGCTAGGCATGGAGTCACTGCTTCAAAAGGGGCTTGATTCCCCATTGTCTGTACGTCGCTTAGGGGAAAAAACTATTTGCATGAAATGATAGGTAGTTATCTAGCTTATGTTACCTCAAAATTATAATAGGAAAAGGTAACGGTATAAATCTTCAGGATGCCTATTGTAACTGTTGCCACTATATAATGTATAATAATAGATAAGACTTTTATTTTGACGCCTCCGCTGAGCTGCTGGTTAGAGCGTGAGACCAGAGAAGCACACTGATGTCATTGCACACACACGTTAGTTAGTTAGTTAAGAGAGATATTAATGCCTTTAAAAGGTGAAAAGAACTATAAAGGACTATAAAAGAAGATAAGAAGATTTCCTTTCAGTGCATGCAGCCAACGAGGTATTTTGTCTGTTTGTTATTTACTTTAACTTTGTGTTACTTTTGATGCTGTGTTTGCTAACCAGCTAACGTTATGTCTTATGTGTTTGATACCGTGTATTATTTAGTTTTCACGGTTTGATGTGGAGACTGCATTAAAACCCGTAAAAGGAAACCATTTGCTGTCCGACTGTGCTTGGGAGGGAGTCACACCTATGCAACTTTTAACTCAAGCTCATATTGACCCACATTCATATAAGTTCATATTAACACATGCTAGCAGCTGCCAAATGTGAAGATGGTTCCCTAAGCTCGAGATGGCTAGAACAGTTAAAAAGCTACGATGACTAGAAACCTTCTGGGTGCCTGTGCAGCTTCATATTACCACAGTGAACCCCCATTCACTCCAGATCAAAATGAGTTCATATTACACACATTAGCAACGACCAACTGTTAAGAAGGTTTCCCAAGCTAGAGATAGCTTAGGATAGTTCATAACTAGGATAACTGCCATGAGACCATGCATGTTTTACAAACCTCTCGTGGAGGTTTGATCTCTGTAACATAAATAGGCTACAGTTGGGTGGGAATACACACAATGAATGAATGAATGAAAATTTGTTCTATTCCATATTGTTTTTACCTGATATGTTAATGAGATTAGTATTTGAAAGAGGGAGAGAGACCCATAGTACCTGGCAGTTACTGTGGTGTTACTAACTTCTGGAGAGGAAAATGCATTCCCATGTATTAACCGCAGCAGAAATTTCTACAAAATCAATGTATAAACAGCGGTTAACAGTCAAGAAATTACGGTATCTTGCCCTGGAGGGGCTGGGCAGGATGGCATCCAGTCATGTGTTAATCCATGGCCATGCACCTCCAGTCAGCAACACAACATAGAACGGGGTAAAATATACCCAATGCCATGCGGCTCAATGGGGCTCCTCATCCATGGACCAAAGAACAATCTACATTGGCAGTTCAATGCCTGATCTGCAGGCGGTATTGAGGCAGTCCAGGGAGCAGGTCGCAGACGAGCAAAAACATTTAAAAAAACACACGATTCCACAATCAGTCGACTATAGGCAAGACCTGACAATGTAAATTCTTAGTCAGGGACACCCAAACAATTTTAAAATAGACCCCTAGATAAGTGCCTACTAGCCATGGTTGTCCAGGGACGAGGTTGTTACTTTTCTGTGGCCCTGTAAATGGAATGCTGTCCCTAAAAGTGTTGAACCAAAAATATATAAAATACAAAACAGGCCCAATGAATGAAAATGCACAGAATCTGCGTACACGCCTGGTAGACTGCATTTAAATGCATTCACATGAGTCTGAATGACCACTTGTGTTCAGGGAATAAAAGAAAAAAAAAATCTTCGGACTGATTTTGAAGTCATATTTTCATAAAAAAGTGCGTTGCCTACACAAATATTTGTGTTTGGGTCATTAGCCTAACTGTTGTGTAGCGCCCCTGTACTCAACTGGGAGCGGAACAATCTATGCCTATGACCTCTATCGCTAGGATAGAGGTGCTTCGGGTTCTCGTAGTTATTATTTGGGCAGCACGGTGGCTCAGTGGTTAGCACTGTCGCCTCACAGCAAGAAGGCCCTGGGTTCGAATCCCGGTCGTTCCAGGTCCTTTCTGTGTGGAGTTTGCATGTTCTCCCCGTGCCTGCGTGGGTTTACCCCGGGTACTCCGGTTTCCCCCACCATCATTCATTTATGTAGCGCCCCTGTACTCAACTGGGAACGGAACAATCTATGCCTATGACCTCTATCGCTAGGATAGAGGTGCTTCGGGTTCTCGTAGTTATTAGTGTGTTTAGGCTAGTTCTAGGCTCGGCATTGGAGGGGGGAGAAAACTGACAATTGTGGGATATTTTCATATAAATAAGGAATGGATTACCAGATACCTGTTGAATGAGTGTAGCCTGGTGACCTAAGGTTAAAATGGGTGTGGTATTGTATACCATGGAAACTTTCTGATTGGATGGAGTCAGGTTAGAGGTTAATGATTTGATTGGTTACAGGGTCAGCCATTCATGGCTGGAGTGGGAGTGTCAGATTAGGTTTTAAAGATGTTGGCGCGAATGTAATTTGGCAGATCTATTTCCGGTATACATCTCTTTGCTGTGGCTTAAGGTACTACAGTAAATCCGTTGGAACATCACGTCCTGAGTTTGACTTTCTGATTGTGAAAATAGTTTAAGATTTAGAATTGGCCACCACACAATAATAAAAGCATATACAATTTATGGTAAATACAATAGTTTTAATAAATGTAATGATATAATAATAACACTAATGATAATAACAATAAGACAATAATACAAAAAAAGAGAGCTCTATTAATTATCAAATAAAATACAATTAAACAGTCCAAACAAAACAAATAGTCGGTGTAATGAGTGAAATCAGTGTATGTGTTTCTTAGCTGGTTCCAGTCCGGATCCTCAGTTCAATCTGGTCAATCTGGGTTAGCTCGCCATCCAACATTCCATGTGTTCAAAAAAAACAATCTGCATATAGCAGTTCAACAGAACAATCAATAATCAAAAATATAATATTTATATATTTAATGGTTCCGATCTCAGACACGCACAGACTATTGTGCGCGAGCCTCGGAACATTCCACTCCAACGTCTCCCGTTTCCGAGAGTCCGTTATATATACATTAGCCTACTATCAAGTAAGTTAATTCCCAATTCAATAATAACACCTTTATACATTCCTCAATTTCCCTCTACAAAGACATATAACTCCTGATTTGATATTAACACATATTTTCTTTAACATACACATATCATTCTTGATTCAACTATAACAACTATAATTTCCCCGATTCAGCTATCCCAAACTATTTAACTCCCGATTCGATATTAACACTTATCTTACACAAATATCATTCTACATATAACAATAGTACATACACAAACATTAAAAGAAATTCTCTGATTGGTTTTAATTATTTAAATTGGCTAAATCAAACGGTCAGTTTAATTACTCACCGGAGATCCGAATGAAAGCTCAAACGGTTTACGTCAGTCAAGTAAAACGAGTACTTTACTAAGATACTAAGTAAAGTAACTTAAAAGAAGAAATATTAATTAAAGGGAAAATCGATTTAAAAGTCAAAAGAGGGTTTCTTTGAGGAGCATAAATCAAACGGGGTGTATCAAAGGTGTCAAGAAAAGTATTAATAAAAGAAAAACAAAAGATCTCCTTGGAGACGGTCGCGTGAAAGCTTTTCACGCGACTATTTGATCCACTTATTTAGGTGGGTTACAGTTGCAAAAGGATTACTTTCTGGGATTGAGTGATTGCAGGTTGCTTTGAATGGCAGCTTCTAGCTCACATGTGTCAAACTCAAGGCCCGCGGGCCAGATCCTGCCCTCCAAATGATTTCATCTGGCCCGTATCGGAATGTTTCAAAAAGTTCCATTGATTTGAATTGGCCACTGTGTCATTTTATTTGGCCCGCCAGATAATATGTAATGTCTATCAGAGCTGGCCTGCCACGGCCTCCGGTATGTCGCACGCACCACTAATACTGCAAGTCCCACAATGCACTGCCACCGCGTTGCTGGCCTATGTCAATTTAGGCCTGCAAGCCCTTGCCCCACTGTCTGCAGCCTCATCACCTGAAGTCAAAGGTTAGCTTGCGCCCTGTCTCTCTCCCCCCAAAAATGGCCAATATTGGCAGAATATATGTTTACCGATGTAAAGGGCTGTAGGTACACCTGGAATTCGTCCATTGTGTTTCACTTCAATCAGTAACTTGCGTATGGTTTCACCCGGAACCTACGTAAAACTTTACCTATCATATACTGTAAGTGTAACCTGATGCAATTTTAACCGCGCCCACCTAAGCGTGGACAATAGCCGCATCTGCCCGTCTCTCCTTCCACCATCAACCGGTGAAGGCCTTCTCTCTTTGTTCTCTCGCAAACAAAGACAACACTCTCACTTTTGTCTTACGGCTGACACACGCCTAAGATCTCTCATCAGTCAACAAACTGCTAAGTGAGATGAAGTAAGTTTAGCGAAAGCAGCTAACATTAGACCTGCTAGCTAAATTGCAAAGGGAACAGCAACAGAATCGAGCAACTGCAACGGAACGAGCGATCACATCCTCCGACCTCAACTGCAGAGACACAAAGACATCGCAGCAAGGACAACTTTCTCCATCTACAGACAGCATCATCTCTTCTCTTCCGTTTCAACATCGGATTCGCCAGCAAGACCCTTTTCACAAAGGACTGGTAAACTTCGACTGGGCATTTAGTTATTCACAACCTGGCTAAGCATAAGACTGTTTACATGCAATTGTTCATGTGTTTCACCTGTTTTGTTTACTGAACGTAACTGTTTATATATTTTCATTGTTAGTTGGTAGTTGGCTTCGCCACACCATCTAAGGGTTATCGTTATGCATCACTAACCATTTCCCTCTTCTAACATGGCATCTTAATAGCGCACGATTACATATACATTGGCCTTCACATAGCCACACACGCAAAAGTAATACTCAAACTTAACGCTGCACATAGGCTCGTCCTTTTCCACATCACATGTATGTTCGCGTACGTGCACACACATGCACGCGGAACTGCGGTGATCAAACAAAGGAACCACACACACATTCTTTCTGGCGCGCTCCTAACAGCGCAACCCCGAGCTCACAAGCTCGCACACACACACACTCCCTCTCTATTACACATCCCCACACTCCTTCAATTCATTCGTTTGTTACATTTAGCTAGATTACATATTGTGTGTTATTTTCTTATCATTGTGTAAATAAATACTTTGATTATATACGCTGGTCTATTTAATGTTACACAAGAATGGACGTGGCCAACCTCTTCTATTCAGAATTCCAATGCCCTTCAACCATACTTAGGTAACTTTGGTTGTAGTTATTAATTTAAATATTAATCAGAGTTCCAAATTGATAGTATAATATATTTTATGAGACTGATATATTTAATGAGACTGATTTGTGGATTATCATTATTTTGACCACTGTGGAGGACACTACACTTTGTGTGGCGCCCCCTAGGTGTTCAACTTAGATGATCTGCCTTTGTGTTGAATGGTTGATGCCTGTCCAATCGGGTGAGACTACCAACATATTGTTGCTGTTGCAAGGACAGCACCAGTGTGTCTCGCGAAGACGGTATCACAATTTACACACAATTGCACCCACATTCACCCGGCGCCTGCTCACAGGGTAAGGTACCTACATGGTCTGGTACTCCCATGTGAGGCTGGTACCAATTTCACCTACAGGGCAAACCTGTTTGTCTTGTGCGTTGAGCCGATGTGGCTGTAAGGAAAGAATATAATTTAAGACGGCACTATGAAACCAAACACCAAGACAAGTACAAACATCTGGACATGAAACAGAAGCTCCAGAAGTAAGAGGATTCGAAAAATCCAAAGTTGATTTCACTTAAAATATTTTGCAATAACAATCGCTTTGCATAATTACTACATGATAGGTGAAAATTCACCCTAGTTACCTCAGGACTCCGGAGCTGCATATAAGTATATTTATTAGACAAACAACAATTGCAATCGGGCTCACTCCCAGCACAAGGCTGACAGTGAAGCAATGATAAACACATCGCACAAGGTCCGAATGTCCGAGGCAAGGATGGAAGTTTTGCAAGGTCGGAAGAAGCACAGTTCGTCCCTTCTTATCACTTCTGGTCTAAACATGCTCTTGTACATATGCAGACTAAGTGGCACCTAATATTCTAAGTTACACAGATGCAGAAACACAGAAAAGCCATGTTCCTGCTTACATAAGTACATGATTCATATAAGGTAATTAAGTAATTAACAGTGTTTGCAAATTATCTCCATCACTACACTTAAGGTTGTAAGTTCAATGCACTTAATTACAAGTTCAAAATGACAAGTTTTTTATTTCACTTTTATTTCAACACGTTTTAGAAAACCAAAAATACAAAAACTTAAAAAATAAATAAAAAAATAAACGTTTTAAGCATAACCTGAACGTACACAGACATTCCTGATATAAACATGAAAAAGGCTCTGTTCTCGCTTAACTTCCATGTTTTAGTCTATAATGTTTAAATAGCTGTGCTCTCTTTTCACAGCTATGAGGACAGTACTTGCACTTCCAAAACATTGTAAAACAACAAGAGGAGCGATTCAATTAAACATGCTCCGCATTCAAGTTGTGACCACGTTAGGTTAACCACGGCTGATTTGTAGTTTGTTTTTTTGCCAAATTAATTATAGACTTAATTTACTTAATGCTTTTTAGCTGTCAAGAGCATTCACATTCCCATAATGCACTCTGGTCATGACTAAAACTCAGTAATTGAAAGCCACTTAACTTAAGTTAACACTTATGTTTACTCATTCGGCTATATCTACAAAGTACTTCGAATTTTGTAGTAATGTCATCACACTTAGTAGAATATACTTAACATTTAGTAGTGATGTCATAAACTTTCATTCTTTAAGTGAAAAAAACTCAGTCATTTAAAGCCATTTCACTTAAAGTTATTCACACATTCGACTATATCTACAAATTGGTAGAATATACTTAGAAACTTGTAGTAATGTCATCACACTTAGTCAGACCCTTTAGGAAGTTGCGATGTTGCGATCGCACCAATTCACGCAAATTCAACGATTCCCCGCGAATTCAGCGCGACGTTGCAATTTTAACACATCACCGCAACTTTCCCGCAAATTTGACAAATCATTGTCATCTGCCACAACTTTATCCCTTCCGCTTCTCCAAGGGCGGAAATTCTGCCCTGTGGACACGGTGCAGACACTAGCAGAGTTCTAATCCGTTGTAAACAATGAGAATGGCTACACCAGACATGTCTATTGAACACAGCCCATGTCCACACTGAAGATTCCGAAATAGATCTGGCTTCAATTTTTTATAATTTTCCGCAAGGTGTGCTTGGCCCTTTTTACATAGAGTCTGGTAATAGATCTATGAAATGTAATGAACATTATTTATTTTGCTGTGAATAATAAAGGAAGCAATACATCCGATTATTTCCCAAACCCTCGAGAGCTGTTGCTATGGAGATTTAACATTACTTTTGGATTGAAGATAAGGTAGCAGCTAGTGTAGAAGAATGGATTACTTGAAATTGGACGACTTTAAATTAATATATGAAATTGAACAACATAAACACCTGTACGGATAAAATAAATCAACAAGGATAGCAAAACAGATTGATAAGCATAGAATGAGAACGGCAGAAACGCAGGCAGGACGTCAGGTGACGAAACAGATCACAGTGACATAGGCTGTTTTTTTTTTTTGTTGTTGTATGTGAAGGCTGAGATATTCATAACATTTTATTCAGTCTTACTTGTGGTCCTTTTGTAATACCAAAAGGTGCACTTCGTTGTGGATAAGTAAATCCTATGTACTGTTCCCCCTACGTGTTTAGCATAACATAGCATAACTAGCTATGTTTCTAGATAACTGTCTAACAGCTGTTGCCATTCCCACAAGACGAACAAATGAATGATGTCAAAGTAAAAGTCCTATACTATACTGTGTTCGTTTCCATAACAACAATTCAAGCAATATACATTTTCTGACCTAAATAAGCAGAGGGCAGAACAGCCTGTTATGCTACATTTTTGTAGTCCTGGTAATCTTTAGTTTGGCATGTTGGTAAGGTTATTTAGAGGACCATTTCTCAATGTTTTTTTTTTTTTTAAAGAATGTTTCTTTATTAATTCTTTATTTTTCAACAAATAACTCAATTATAATTACAAAGAGGGAAATTCGCAACTTTCACTTGCTCCCGCAATTTCATCGCAACAAACACCTAAAAAACACTGCAACTTTCACCGCAACTTGTTGGAAAAGCCCCCGCGAAATCAGTAATTTTAGGCCGCAACTATCACAAAAAAGGCCCGCGAAATCCTGGGGGGACTGCTTAGTAGAATATACTTAACATTTAGTAGTAATGTCATAAAACTTAAATTTTTTAAGTGCATTCTAATTAAATGGTTTAAGTACAGTAGACTTGATACGAAATTGGGGCTAACAGTGCATTTGTCAGAACTGCATGATAAAAGTTTGCAACATCGTGTGCCCTGATAAAAGGCAAGCATTTTTAAATGTGAGCCTAAGCAGAAACACCGTTGCTGATTGTGTATGTGACCTTGCCAACGATCTACAACAACATCTGATGGGAAAGGGAAAAGATTTAATCGCACACTCCCTTGCTGTGGATGAGAGCGGCGACACATCTGATACTGCCCAGCTGTCAATCTTCATCCCTGGAGTGAACTCGACTCTGTGCGTTATAGATGAACTTTTGGGATTTAAATCAATGCATGGCACAACTACGGGGAAAGATCTCTTTGAAGAGGTATCCAAATGTGGCAATGGAATGGGGCTGCCTTTGGACAAACTTGTTGGACTGACCACAAGTGCAGAAAAGAGAGGCATAAAAAATGAATGCCACTGATGTTTATTTTATTATGAAATTTGATACCTCTGTGTTTATAGGCAATAACTAAAAGGCCATAGCTTTAGGCTGCTTGTCACAGATTCAGTAGGCCTATGTTAAACTTAAGTTGTTTACATTGTTTACATATGAAAAAATATAATATATCTTTTTTTTACCAATAAATATTGAATATGTCCAGCCTTCGACTAGGATGCAGTTTAAAATGTTGGCCCTCTGTGTATTTCAGTTTGACACCCCTGACGTAGAGAATCGGAAAGGGAGCCGGTCACCTCCTCTTACTCAGAAAACAGATGGGCTGCAGTATAATTCTACCGGTATAAACTTAGGTTGCAACTAAACGAGTCAAAGTATATTTGGAACTTTGGCCAAAAGTTCAATACGAGTCGTGGCTGTGTTGTGCTTTGTTCTGTTGAAATTATTCTGCAGTGAGGGTATCTCTTTTATGCATGGAGTTCACTGTTGTAAACCCACCACGAGAGAGAAATAATTTTTAATTCGCTGCTGCTTTTAAAGGGCAAAAATGCGTCACTTTTACAACCTTGTTGTAACCAATACTGTCCCAGCGAAATGTAGATTAGGAGTGAAGGTGATAAGAGAATTGTGGGTGATGTAGTCTATGGTGGAACTACACCTACAATGAACTGTGCTTCCTTCGACCTTGTGTAAAACTGACATCCTTACAAGACAGAAAGCATAGTAAGATGACCTCGGACGTCAGAGACTCACCACATGGTTATCCCTGCTGACAAATTGTTTTGGCGTCAAAGAACGCTAACTTCTATCGGAGGCCCTGACGGGGGCCTTTGTCCTCTTGGTGGCGGCCCTCTGTTTCGGATCAGGACCTCCACGAGGTCTGGCTTGATCAGCCCTGCTGCCACCAGGGTATGAATAGAAGGAGCATTGGCGGAGGTCCCCAGTGGATAGGATGTGGTGCTGCTGGCAGGGTCTTCGGTGGTGGCGAATTGGGCCCGATTTACTACAAAAGAGTGGATGAAATGGCAGAGATTGCCAGCCACCTTGACAAAGTCTGCCTTTAAAGGGCCAAAGATTCCCGCATCCAGGGGCTGCAAGAGATGGGAGCAATGCAGTGGAAAACACTGGAGTGTGACACCCTCTCTCTATCACCTCCGCCCTGCTGGCATACGCGATGAAATGGCCAAACCACTTGAGGAACAGCTCCCCTTCAATGTACCATGCAGGCCACTTGCCATAAATGGCCTCCGGGGAAATGTTGGGGAAACTGGCGTCCTTATCGACAGTTCAGCCAAGTGCCTCCTCTTGAACCCAAGCCACCACTTCTGGCCCAGTGGTGGCGTGATGTTGTTTGGGCTCCTCTTCATCCTCACCGCATTGGCATTGTGGAATAAATCGCAGAAAGACGGAACCGCCAGCGACACCATTGACCGATATGCATGTTAGGCTTAAATCATACTGATAATCATATAACAAATGTGTGCTTTTCTGAAATTGCTTGAAGCATGTCTTATAATCATATACAAAACCCATAACCCATATACAAAACCCATATCCCATATCCATATCCATATATGCTTGCAGATAACGGTTTGAAGAGTGAAATATGCATACATGCTGTGTGATGATATACTTATATACTGTGTGGAATGTGCTTACATGCTGTAGAACAATGTATGTGTTTAAGTATGCTGAAATATTTGTACGTGTCTGTAAGAAAATGTGCTGAACTGTGTTGCAAGACAAAAGAGCAGGCAGAGAAAAAGAGGAAGTGTACGTTGGGGCCCTGAGTTTCAATGAGGAAAGTAAAAAAGTAAAAAAAGCCAGGCGGAGGCTGACACATGATTGTTAGAAGATGACATTCCCTTGGACAATTCCCTTGTACGTCGCTTTGGACAAAAGCGTCTGCTAAATGACTAAATGTAAATGTAAATGTGACATGACATAGGTAAGAAATGTATGCTACCAAATATGGGTTAAGCAACCAACTAGGAAACGGATTACCATGTATGGGTATAACTGTTGCTTGCAGGAAGCAGGAGGATATAAGAAGCGACTACGCAAGTGGCTCTTCTCTTCTCTTCCCTTCTCTGACTTTGCTGGACTGAGATTGAGATTTTGGTAGATAGCCACTTCGGTGGTCTACCCCCTCGGGGGAGACTACTTCGGTGGTGAGGACTCTAGTTAGGCTAGGGAATCTTGAGGGGCGAGAGCTGTCTTGCTTTGGTGTTTGGAGAAGAGTTACGTAGTTTTCATTTGCTTGTATCTTTTTTACCTCTTTGACATTAAATCTTTGAGCTGTTCAATACTGAAAAGTGAGTTCCCCCCGCGTTCGATACACACCTCACCTTAGTACACCTGTCAGATCAGTTCTCTGTGGTGCGGAACATTCGCTGTCTTAAGAAGGGCAGGGATCTCTGGCACAGAGGAACCTGTGGACTGCGTGAAATAGGTGAGTTGTCCTTCTCTTTCACTATAGAAGAGAGTATGTGAAGGTGATCTCAGGGGATATTCTGGTTGATCCCTTTCGTATCTTGATTGAAACATGCGAATAAGGCTTGGCATAATGTGACATGATTTTTCCGAACTAAGTTGTATTCTATTAGGGGGGGGGGGGGGGTCCTCCAAGTAATCTGCGAACGCAAGCTGTCATAAATATTTTTTTCAAGCTTGTTCGTTTGACCAACCCCATGTCACCATGACAGGCACGCTTTTTATTTCGGGTTCGAAATGGAAGGTAGCTGCCTCGATGCCGTAATAGACAAATGTATTACAAGACATGTCTTTTGGGTGAAAGCGTTGGTTTCGAGCGGCCTTTTTAAGATGGCATTTACGGTAACGTTTGACGTTGGTACGCTGCAAGAACGTTATATTATCTAACGTGCTAATGTCAGACAGTTGGCCGACAGACGCCTCGCAAATCACATCAACCATTTTTGCTGGTTACAATAACTGTGTTATTGGATAGTAGCTACAGTGTCTTTTTCTCAGTAACTTTTGAAAAATCTAAGTGTGAAAACGCCGAAAAATGTACATTTACTTAAAAGACATGGCCGTCAGCCGAGTTTGGTCCGGAGTTTAGCTGCTAAAGTTATCTTCTGTCCTGTCGTTTGAAGCAAACCTTTTAGCTCTGGCATTGGTCTCCCATTATGTATTTATCACTTCACTGGATTGTAAATCCATCTCCCAGGCTATCGCACGCCCCCTTCATTGAGGCAGAGGTTAGGTTTGCCTCCACTATGTGCTTTTTCACTGTGGTTTTATGACAGATCAGCAAGACTAAATAGCTTCTTTACATACGTGAAATGCATTACATTACATTACCTATTATATGGATACAAACGACATATAATAAAAGGGTCTACAAATATTTCAGTGATGAAAGCAATAAAATAGATTAATGCATGAAAGCAAAAGTCATGCGCTCAACCCAGTGTGGGATTGCACAATCTGAGATGAGTCGCCTCTGTTTGAACAGGACATGGTCAAATTCAGCGATTTTGACTATAAAAATGATCGGAATCATACAAAAATTCAATGTAAAGCAAAGATCAGTAGATACATATTAATATTTATTATCATTATTTGTTTTCTACTTTCATGATGACTTTTACTTTTCATAAGGCTCTGCCTTCCCTGACCGCACGTCCCCATGTGTATGTAATCTGAAGCACTGACCCGTTTTCTACTGCCGGGCGCTTCACTGCAACTGAACAAATTTACCACTCTCCTACTTCAGTTTGGTTTCAGAATGAGAGAATTTTAGGAGGAGGATGCCATTACTGTGGCTCAACTAGGAGTCAGGTTCAAATGGGCCTTGTCCTGACAAGCTATACTCAAAGAGTAATGTAAAGGGAAAAGAATATGTGTTCCCACTGTCACAGTTTTTCAAGAACACAGAGAAGCTAGGTCATGCCTGATGCAGCCTCTGTTGATTTTCTGTTCCTATTTGGCCCTGATCTGTGACGTAATGTGCTTTGGTGAAGTGGACTGGAGTGGGTGGTCGGGAGGGTATTGGGGTGGGGGGTTGGCCTGTTTATAAACAGGAATGTTTATGATGAAACTGTTACCAGAGCACAAAATTGTTTACAACAGCACAAAGTTTTTCATAGATCTAGCCTCATAATTTTGTTGTCAAAGTGCACCAGATTGATGCATTGAACTTTAAAATGTGCAAAATGTTCTTATATATAAAATGAAATAATTTGGGGGTGGCTTTTACCCCATGTGACCAATCTGTCTTTATATTTTGTTCCCCAAACTTCACTCCCAATGTAGTAGTATTAGTTTTATAGGAGGGTTATATTTTAGTAATGATTTCCTTAGCATGTAGCAGGTTGTTCTTGTCTTTTCAGTTAAATCTCTTATTGCTCCATCAAAATGTCCTGTGGAAGAAATCATTAATTCTAAATAACAATAACTTTTTATCTGTTCAAGTTTTTTGTTCAACAGTTGTGATCCTGTAATTACTATTAAGTATGGAGTGTCTTTTCTGGAATATCATGATTTGGGATTTATCCAGGTTAATTGGAAGGCGGCCCTTGTTAGACTGTATTTGTTAAGAATATTCAGACTTTCCTGAAGCGCCTCTGCACTACGGGAGAGTAGGAGGAGATTGTCCGCAAAAATCAGGCTTTTAATTTCTTAATTTAGAAGTTTAAGACCTGGGGACGAAGATCTTTCAATCTTTGTAGCCAAATCATTGATATAAATAAGGATGGACTTAAGCAACAGTCTTGTCAAACTTATTTTGTCTGGTCAAAATAATCTGTTATCTGTTGTTGATTTTTACACAGCTTTTATTGTTTTTCATACAGGTCTTTAATGATGTCATACATTTGTCTCCAATTCCACCATCAAATAATTTTAACATAAGTCAATTGTGCCATTCTGAGTGGAAAGCTTTGCTAAAGTCTATGAAACAGCCAAATATTTTATCTTTTTTTTTAATTGTGTACACGTTCCTCTCTGAGGGCCTCATTTACTAACATTGCGACCACAGCGCAATCTGCGCCTTTGCCAACCCGCATATAGCGCACTGTATTTTGCATCGTATTTATCAAACAAGAACCTCATCTCCATGTGTCGACGCCTTACCAGCGTAATCAGCACCTAACCCCGCCCATTAGTGTTATTTAGCGCGCAGCTAAAATAGGGAAGAAAGAGCCTGCGTGTTCCTTCCACCATGAATGATGAGGTAAAATTAGAATTCGAGTTTTGGTTCACGAGGTTACAGCAAACTAACCCGGGTAAATATAGAAACTCATAAATATTTCTCCATTTAGCCCTTCCTAAAAGTTGTGATCACTTTGAATTCATTTTATTGGTGAGCTGATTTTGGGAAATTAAACTTCTCAGCGAACATTGAGGTTATGGGTTGCTATAGTTACCCCTCAGGGTGCCTGTGCAGCTTCATATTAACGAGTTTATGTTCATGAGTTCATATTCACACATATTAACATGAGTTAATCACATACAGGCAACTGCAAACTGTTAAGATGGTTCCCTAAGCTAGAGATAGCTAGGATAGTTAATATCCAGGTTAACTGCTCCATAGCATCCCGTTAAATAGTCTGGTAGGAATACACGGCACCCCTTACTTTAAAACGGCGTATTCCAACACTGAAAACCATGCTTTTCAAAAACGCTGCCCTAGGCAGATACATTTGAAAATTGTAGTTGTAGGTTGCCATGGCACTGGGGGTAGCTTGCACTTGAGAGGCTATAACGTCAAAATAAACATGGAAGGTGAAATGAATATGCAGCTCTGTCTCTACAATTTACTTACCGGTAGTTTAGTTAGTGTACTTCGAGTACAAGTACTTTTCCTGAATAGATACGCGTCACTCCTATGCAGAAGGTGTGCACTGTACTCGGTGTGCTTGAACTATGAGTGAAAATACCATTTAAACCATACAATGAGCGGCGATTCTGGGTAAGACGTGGCCGAACTTTTCCCAAACAGCTAGCTGGTGGGACAGTTTGTAATTCTATTTGTTTGTATGCCTATTAAATGATATATCAAATATAAACATAAAAAAAATAACATTTCTGATGTTCCTATTTTTCAAATTTCTCGCAGGCACATAGTTTTCATTTAGCAGCTGATACGTCATGCTAAAACACCTCTTGTTTCTTTACTAATACATAATTAGGTGCACTTTACGCATCTCCTCCCATTTCTTTGCGGCGAACACCCACTTTCCCACACCCACTTCCCAGCAGCGGTAATTTGCGCTTTTACTCAGGTGTGCCTCCTTTGGAAATATGGTTTTATGTCTTTACCCGCTATTTTACACCTGAAATGGGCGCAATCCTGTTAGTAAATGAGGCCCTGAGTGTATGCGATGAGTATATATGGTCAGTTGTTAGAAAAACCTATCTGGGGTGAATTTATGATATTATTGTTCTGGATACATTGTGTTAATCTGTTGTTCAGGTGTCACAGAATAATTTCCCTAAATTGTTGCCTTGTGAGATACCTCTATAGCTGTCAGGATTACATTTGTCACCTCTTTTATGAAATGGTGTGATGTGGTTCACCTTCCATCGTTCTGTAAAGTGGCCTGAAGACAGGATTAAATTGAATAATTTCAAGATTGCCTCTTTTAATTTAGGTGTGCTGTGTTTCAGCATTTGACTGTACACTCCATCTACGCCACATGATTTTTTGTTCTTGAGGGATTTTAATTTTGGATTTAATTCTAGTAATGTTATGACATCTAATTGATTTAGCCTGTTGTTTTCTCAACTGAGATTTTAAGGCTTTTTGTTCAGAATTTAGGTTACCTTTTTGTATAATTTTTCAAAATGTTCTGTCCATTTTCTACCATCAACTAATGGGATGACTTTTAAAAAAAAAATTATCGAAGTTATTCCAGTGGTCCCAGAATGTGTTGTGTATACAAAGTTGCTTAACAAAGTGGATTTGATACCTTTCTCATCCCTTACTGTGTGTGTGTGTGTGTGTGTGTGTGTGTGTGTGTGTGTGTGTGTGCTTGTGTGCGTACGTACGTGCTTGTGTGGTGTGTGTGTGTGTGTGTGTGTGTGTGTGTGTGCGTGTTTGTGTATATGGACAACCTTAGAATCTATATTAAACAAAAGAGTTTCCACCATTACAAAACCTAAAAAAAGAAATGTAAACCGTGTTTTTTTTTTTTGTTTTTCATTGTAGTTTTGTTGGTAAAAATCTTGTGGCAGACAGAGGGCCTGCTTGTTTTGAAGGGGATGGGGTCATTGGGGGGATATTGACAGTCTGGGGATGTAAACCCTCTTTTTGATAACCTTCTTCCTCAGAGTAAAATACAGACATCTGCTTGTTGTCTCTAAGTCTAAATTGGGGGTTAAAGGCCTTGTTCCCATACAGGTCCCTACATCATTTAAACCTAATGTGTTAATGCAAATGTTTGCGAAAGGACCCAGACACCTCTGGCTCCGACATCCCCCAGGCTGACAAGACTAAGGTGTGTGTGTGTGTGTGTGTGTGTGTGTGCGGCCGTGTGTGTGGTCTTGTGTGCTTGTGTATATGGCCAACCTTAGAATCTATATTAAACAAAAAAGAGTTTCCACCCATTACAAAACAAAAAAAAATTAAACCCTGTGTTTTTTTCATTGTAGTTTGTTGGTAAAATATTGTGGCAGACAGAGGGGGCTGCTTGTTTTGAAGGGGGTTTGGGTCGTTGAGGGGGATATTGACAGTTTGTGGAAACTTACTCTGAAATATGTCTGGGGTCATAAACCACCCTATTGACACCTTGTCCTTCAGAGTAAAATACAGATGTCTACTTGCTGTATCTAAAGATAAATTGATGTCTAAAGGACTTGTTCACATACAGCTCTCTGCAGCAGTTTAAAACTAATGGGTTGTGTTTTAACATATGTTTGACAAAAGGACACAGACACCTCTAGACCCCGACATTCCTCAGGCTGGCAAGACTTAGCTATGGCTGTGGGGCCTACCAACTAATGGGCCTTTGGGGAATAGAGATAGAGAGAGAGAGATCCTAATACGAGCCAGTCAAAATGACAAGAGACATTAATCAATCAAATATTGCTCTGCATACCGATCATGTTGACAGCATAATTAATCATCTTGACATTTAGGAGATATTAATAACTACTTACATGTTTAATTTCTTCATGTGATGGAAATATTAGCTAAATAAACTGGATTTTTTTTCTTAACAACTTTTTAATTTATTGGTTGTTACCTAACTAACGTTATTTTTGTTTTCTGGTGAGACATTTGTGGCCGAAGCTCATCAGTTGGCGGGCCTGTACCATAAACCCTCACTGTACTTCCTTCTTCCTTCCGTTACTGATCTGAATGAGAGTAAGAGGTTAGATTGGTTTGTGTGGCAGATTAAATGCGTGCGTAGGAATACTAATTTATTAATGACAGCCCACATCGTTTCACATATTTTGCAATCATTTTGGATGATGACTAGATTCAATTAAATGACTAGATTAAAAAGGAAACTGCAGGATCTTATTTCTAGGCGCAGTTCAAAGAAAACAAAGTTCGAAGCTCATGAAAATGGCTACAGTAAAAGCACCTGTTAAGGCCACAAATCAAATGCAATATTGAGAGTACAAGGAGCAGATTTGGAGGCTCAGAGGAAATCAAACAGAGAGTTTGCTTTCTGACCACCTTAAAGTTATTGAATTGTTCCGAATGGCTGGCTAAAAAGCACAAATATGGGGCACTTGGACGACTAATTCATGATATTTCTAAAATTTACAAATAAATATTTCACTTTATTTCCCCGATGCTGTGTTGTGTGTTTTTGCCATTGATCTTAACGTCTGAGGTCATTTTTGGAGACTCTGACGGAGAATGTGTGTAGTCACACTTTACATCAGTTGCTGCAGAAGTGTCTACTAATGGTATGTCTCTCAGTAACGGGTAATTTATAAATGCTTATAAAGTATAGATAGTGCCCGCTTTAGATCAAGCCTTGCAAAACACTTTACTAATGATTAGTAAATGGTTTCTATAGTATGTCCCTCAGTAATGGGTGTGACAGTGGTACAGGAGGTAGAGAAGTCGTTTAGTAATCAGAAGGGTGCTAGTTCGATTCCCTGTCGAAGCGTTCTTGAGCAAGACACACCCCTAATTGCTCCTGATGTGCAGTGTACCATCAGTGTAAAAATGTGTATTTGGATAAAAACGTCTGCTAAATGACTAAATGTAAATGTAATGGGCCATTTATAAGTGTTCATAAAGTATAGATAGTGCCCGCTTTAGATCAAGCCTTGCAAAACACTTAACTATTGATTAGTAAATGGTTTCTATAGTATGTCCCTCAGTAACAGGCCATTTATAAATGTTTATAAAGTATAGATAGTGCCCGCTTTAGATCAAGCCCTGCAAAACACTTTACTAATGATTAATACATGATTTCTAAAGACCTATATTAAGCATTAATTAAATAATATTAATATTAATTAAATAATATTCCCTTACACCTAGCCAGGCAGCCCCTCTCCCTCTCTCTCTCGCTCTCTCTCTCCCTCCCTCTCCTCTCATATCACATCGCTAATGCTTATAATAATACTGATAAAATGGCCATATTGCCTACTGTAAATCTACTACCCAAAGGTATCTCCTTATCTGGTTCTGAAATAAATGTCTACTAACAAAAATGTTCTCTCTCCCTTGTAGCATGTTCCAATTGCTGATGGAAGTGGAAACATTGCTCCTCACCCCCACTACTCCTCAACTACGCATATGGACAGCCAAACTCTACCCACTCACTCTGTTCTTTTTCTTTTTCTTTCTCTCCTAATCCAGACTATCTTCGCTATGGGACGCTGCTGTAATCTCTCCACCCGGTCTACCCGTAGAAACCCTCTGCCAATTGCACCCACCGCCACCGCACTGCCGTACACTTACTCTACCTCATACCCTATGCTAGCATTTATATACAATATATAATATTGCCACCATCAACATGTTTCTCTGTTCCTACTCCCCTTACCCCTGTAACAGTAAACCTTTGAGCACAGTGTATACCCACTAAACTGGTCTTGTTTGTATCATGTATTTACCACCGGATGTCTGTATATATATTATGTACACCTACCAAATGCAGGATATGTACAACACCTGTTGTTTCCCATCCCCTTCTGCCACACAACCCTCCCCCCATCCCCCCTTCCTATCTCCACCCGGCCGACCTCAAGCAGATGGGTCCCCCCTTATGTGCCGTGGTTCTGCTTAAGGTTCCTTCCTGACTAACAGGGAGTTTTTTCTTGTCCCTGTTGCCAATGTGCTTGCACTAAGGGGGTTCAGGCTCTGGGCTCTGTAAAGCGCCTAGAGACAATTGTATTGTTATGGCGCTATATAAATAAAATTGAATTGAATTGAATTGAATTAACTGAGGTGCTACATGTGCTAACATATATGATTTCACTCATGAATTAGACAATAGCTTATGCATGATGAAGGTTATTCATAATGAACCATAAATGGTGAGCAGACCATTATCATATACCTTATAAACGATCTTATAAATCATTAGAAAATCGTTTGAAAAATGTTCATACATACATGACTACTCGTTTATAAATAGCTTACTAATGTCCTTATAAATTATCTTATAGATCATTAGAAAATACTTGGTACCACTTTACAATAAGGCTCCATTGATAAAGGTTTATAAATGGTTTATAATTAGGTTATTAATTAGGTTGTAAACACTTTGTAAGTCATTAATAAGCCATTATAAATGAGTTACAACACAGTTTTTATACATCGATGCGGGCTCACTATTTGGGAATCTTGACAACCCACTGTCTATCCCTTAACTGGCTATACTAGCCCATTGCACAGTCCCTACCATTCTTGTATCTGTTACTACCAGACCCGTAGACCCTACGAGGGGGGGGGCCCAAAAAAAGATATAGAAATAAAGAAAAATATATTTAATTGTGCTTTCTTTGTTAGGTAGCCTAGTGACGTGATGACATAGGTCAGAAGGTCACAGACCGGTGCGGCAACAGTAAATAGGGAGCTTGAGTTTTGATATCTTGCCTATATGGGGGGGGGGGGGCTCTCGTGTTTCCGTTACGGTACTGGTTACTACCCCACTCCTTTTGAACGTGTTCTCCCTATGTGTATGTGATTTGTGTATGTTGTGTCTGGATGCTACTGGATGTCCTAAAATGTCCCTCGGGATTAATAAAGTATCCATCCATCCATCCATCCAAGATCAAGTTACTGCTTACTACTCATTAATCTTATGAGTTACTAACATTTATAACTGGAAAAACGGAGCCTTATTGTAAAGTGTGAAACACATCATCATGTATTAATCAGAAACACATCATCATCGTGGCTGCGGGGGTAATCTCTACGGGTCTGGTAGTAACAGATACAAGAATGGTAGGGAGTGTGCAATGGGCTTGTATAGCCAGTTAAGGGATAGACAGTGGGTTGCCAAGATGGGGATCTTCCCAAATAGTATATATAAATCGTATAAATAAATATATCGATGTATAAAAACTGTGTTATAACTCATTTATAATGGCTTATTAATCACTTACAAAGTGTTTACAACCTAATTAATAACCTAATTATGAACCATTTATAAACCTTTATAAATGGAGCCTCATTGTAAAGTGGTACCAAATAATTTGAAACATGTTCATAAATACATTACTACTCATTTATAAATATCTTACTAATGTCCTTATAAACGGTCTTATAGATCATTAGAAAATCATTTGAAACATGTTCATAAATACATTACTACTAATTTATAAATAGCTTACTAACGTTTATAAATGTTGTGATAATGATTTGGAAATGATGAACAGACTATGAACAAATGCTTCATAAACAGTTTATTAATGAGGGTTATTCTAAAGTGTTACCCCTTTCGGTCATAAAAACAATTAGCCATCTTGAAATTGACTGTAAATAAGGAGGAGACAAATAAGACTGACATCATAATGTCATGGTGTTTCCACTGGTAGTCAGATAAATGCTATAAACTGCTAAATGAAACACAGTGTTTTAAGTGAACTTTAGACTTATCTCAAGTGGCTGCCTATTTTTTCCTAAAGTTGTGCAGCAATAATAGTAACAAAGAGAGAAAAACGTACTGAAAAGTCTCTGGTTGAACAACACTTTCAGGAAAAGCACACCTGCACTCCCCACAGCACCCGGCCCACAAGTGTTTCATGACTGAGCACAAAGCATCCTGATCACGGGATAATGGGAAATCTCACTCAGACTATATTCAGTGTGAACTCCAAATGACCACAAAGATATAATTATTGAACATTAAACATTAATCTGTTCTCATCAGTGATGTTTATTATAAATATTAGAATTAAGGGAATATTAATGAAAACATTATTTTCACAACACTACTTACAAACTCTTTGAATTTGTGTTCTGTACTTCAAATAGTGATGCAAGTACTATACAAGGGAGAGGGAAATATATTTACAGTCCAGTGGAGTACAGAGATAGGAGTAACATAATTTCTTCCTGAAAGACAGTTACAGTGGAATGGAGCTGTTGGACCGTATACCATGCAGTGACACTAATTATTCCAGTAACTATAGAGCAATCATGTTTACATCAGATTTTATGATTGGTTTCATACACAGTGTAGAGGAATAAAATATGAATGGATTCATGACAGTTCAGATATTTTGATATGTTTACAGTTTGGATCTTTTTGAAGTTTAGAGAACAGCTGCAGTTCTGAGGGTCCAGGCTGATTCCCATACAGCCAAAGCTCTCTGAGGGCTGATGGGTTTGATCTCAGTGCTGCTGCTAAAGATCTGAAGCCTTCACCTGTAATCCTGAGCTCTGCCAGACTGAAGAGAGAAAGAAAGAAAGACTATTAGATCAGCTGAGGGACACACATGAGGACAAAGAGAGAAGCAGTTATTACTTCATTTGTTTTGTGAATGTTGGACATGTCAGACATAAAAGTGTGTACTTGTATCTCTGTGTGTTTGTGTGTGAGGGGTATGTGTTTGATACAGATCAAACACACACCCCACAAAAAGGAAAAGGAAAATGATAAGAAGTGTTTAATGATGAATTCATATTAACCCTTTACATGTCAAGAGCATGACAATTCACTGTCAAAATCAAATTCACTGATAGCAACTCAGTTTTGTACTGCTGAATTAATAGTTACCCTTTACCTGTCAAGAGCATAGCAGTGGTATTGTGATACTCACAATAGTTTCTCCAGTTTACAGTTGGGATCCTCCAGAAGACAAGAAATATCCTTCACTCCTGTGCCTCCTCCTTCATTCCCACTCAGCTTCAGCTCTCTCATGTGGGGGGGGTTTGATCTCAGTGCTGATGCAAGATAACTGAAGTCCTCCTCTGTAATACTGCAGTGTGACAGGCTGAAGAAAGAAAATAACAAATATTATTTGTTTCCTTTAAGTTAAAGAGGTGTGTGTGTTTCTGTGGTGTGTGTATGTGGGTGTCTGCGGTGTGGTGTGTTGTGTTGTGTTGTGTTTTGTTGTGGTGTGTGTGTGTGCTGTATGTGTGTGTTTGTGTGCTGTGGTGTGGTGGGTGTTGTGATGGGTGTGTTTGATAAAGATGCAAAAGGAGAATGATAAAAAGTATACAAAGTGTTTACTGTTGAATTAATAGTGACCCTTTACATATGAAGACAGTGAACCAATGTCAAATTCACTGATAGCAACTCAGTATTTGGCCTTGTGATACTCACTCTAGTATCTCCAGTTTACAGTAGGGATCCTCCAGAAGAGAAGAAAGATGCTTCACTCCTGAGTCTCCTGCTTGATTCCAACTCAGCCGCAGATCTCTTATGTGTGAGGGGTTTGATCTCAGTGCTGATGCAAGAGAACTGAAGTCTTCCTCTGTAATGCTGCAGTGTGACAGGCTGTAGAGAGAAAGGGAAACATTTTCTTTTTTTCCTTTTAGACATTAAAATGTTAGTCGGATTCAGAATATTTTTTTCCCAACAATGTATCAAGTGAATACCCTGAAAATGTTTTAAATGTTCTGCTTTGTTTTGTTAGATTGCAGCCTTGTTACCAACTTTACTATACAACGATACAAAAGTGGTGCAGTACAGCAGTTGCATTGAAATGTACGAAGGACAAATAGAGATATAGTGGTCGCTGAAGACTTTTTCCCACTATTACTGCTGTATATGTAAGACATGGACTATCAATGAGACAACGTGACCCAAAACTGCAACTATAACAAACATTTTTATCCAAAATGACTTACAATAGCATCTTGCATTCCAGGAATTGAACTCAGGTCAGCTACTTATTATTCAACAACACTAACCACTGTACCAATGATCACACACAATATATTTGCCACACTCAAGTGATGAATACAGTATTGTGACAGTCAAACCAACAGATCAAAACAGTTTGTTCTCAGGTGTCATGACAGCAGCTTGAAATATTTGTGGAATATGGGGAATTTTAGGGGTGTATAAGATGTGCTAAAACATTTTTCCAAAGATTCAAGGCAAGGGAGAATGTTGCGGTTCTGTAAATGTGAAGTTCATAAAAAACTCACCACATATCAGCATTAGAGCTGCACGACACTTCTAGTGGTATGTAGTAGTCTCATGTGTTGTTGTTTCACTTACTGTACTGGGAAAGAAAAGTGTCTGCACACTTTTTGTTGTACTATAGTATACCACATGAAATTTAGCATGGAGCTGTCTGGAGGCATATAGCTGAATTTCGTAGTAACTGTATTTTATTTTATATTACAATATTTATGAGTTGTCATATGTTTTCCTTTTCTTTTGCAATGCAAGACTAAACTGTGCAAATATAAATGATACACAACACATAATATATGCATTTTGCAATGCTTCAAGTTGTCTGTGTTTTTTTAGTTTATCGTACATTGAGAGATAAAGTAGTTTAATGGGAGAGAGCATATGCTATAGGTATGGCTGCACGAGTCACTTTTGGGTGAAGTATGAAATGTGGTTGGTGGTTGTAGTGCATTTTGCACCAAAGGTTAACTGATGTGCTGAGGTGTATGTCTGTAAAGCCCACTGTGTGAAGAGGTTTGAAAAAGTGGACATGGTATTGAGACAAAAGTGAAAATGATTGGGGGGGGGGAATAATAGTAACCCTTTACATGTAAAGAGCATGGCAACTCACTGTCAAACTCATTAATAGCAACTCAGTATTTGGTCTTGTGATACTCACTCTAGTTTCTCCAGTTTATAGTTGGGATCCTCCAGAAGAGAAGAAAGATGCTTCACTCCTGAGTCTCCTGCTTCATTCCCACTCAGCCGCAGCTCTCTCATGTGTGAGGGGTTAGATCCCAGTGCTGATGCAATATAACTGAAGCCTTCCTCTGTAATACTGCAGTCTGACAGGCTGTAGAGAGAGAAGGAAACATTTTCTTTCTTTCCTTTTAGAAATTAAAATGTTAGTCAAATTCAGAATATTTTTTTCAAACAATATTGTGTTTGTGTGTGTGGGGGTGGTTCTCTGTGTCTTTGTGGTTGTGTGTGTGTTTGTGTGATACTGATGGAAAGGGAGAATGATAAGAAGTGTTTACTGCTGGATTACAGTTTTTTCCAATCATTTTCACACGTGTTTCAATACCATGTATACTTTTTCACACATTCCCCATATCAGTAGACTTGAACTAAACTGTAGATACTTTTCCATTGCTTACATACAAAATGCATTCAATGACCACTTCTTCCAAAAAAATCATGGTCTCAGTCAATGTTCACCACCAGCAAAACTCTGTGCAGCTACAGCATTTTTTGCTGATATTTAGATACTCTGTTCAAAACAGTTTACTTTTAGTTCAAAACCAGAGAACATTTAGATAACTGTAGATGCTGTATATTGACAAATAATGGAAATTATACACTTGAAATAAGGCAGATTATTCTACACATTTTGCTGAAAATGTATCAAATGTTCTGCTTTGTTTTGTTTGTTTGCAGCCTTGTTACCACCTAAACTATACAACGATACAAACGTGGTGTAGGACAGCATTTGCATTGAAATGTGCATGTACGAAGGACAAATAAAGATATAGTGGTCGCTGAAGACATTTACCCACTATTACTGCTGTATATGTAAGTCATGGGCTATCAATGAGACAAAGTGACCCAAAAATGCAACTATAACAAAAACTTGTATCCAAAGTGACGTACAATAGCATCTTGCATTCCAGGAATTGAACTCAGGTGAGCTACTTGTTATTCAACAACACTAACCACTGTACCAAGGATCACACACGGTACATTTGCCACACTCAAAAGTGGTGAGTACAGTATTGTTCTGGGGGGCGCTGCTGAGCAAGCATGGAGTAAGACGTGTGTTTGTGTAGCTCTGCAAGAAACTACGGTTAAATTATTACTTTCAGAGGTAACCTCTTTAAGCAGTGTCAAGTTTGCTTAATAATGCGCGTGAGACAGACTGTGTACTAAGGTTGACATGTTTAATTAGATGCTCACCCCGTATCTGACCCCCGCACCCCACATTCACTCCCTCATCCTATTGGTCCCAAGCCTATCAACATACGGCTTCCTATTGGTTAAACATACATGTCAATCAACTGTTATCAGTAACATTGAACAATACCACATCTTCCCTTTTAAGATAACAAAGAGTAAACTGTTGTTTCTATTAGACCATTCGAACCCTGTAAAGAAAACAATGTTTGGCACTTAAGTGAACATTGGAACTTGTATGAAACAAGTGCATTAATTAAACAACTGCTGTTCCCTGAATTCTCACCTTGTAACATAAAGTGTTTTAACTACACTTATTAGCTTCAACTAGCTTTCACATATCCATGACACCATAACACAACAATAACTCAACATATATTTCAGAGATTTCTTTCACTTCATTTCAGTTCACAAGTTAAGCCTAGCAGGCTCAATGACGGCTCTCCCAGACCTAGTTCTAAGATTGGGAGTCTCTGCAGGTAAGACTGGAGGTGTCACGGCAGGTGACATTGGAGCCTGCTCTGACATGTGCTGCTGTGGTGGTGTCCTCTCTTGTGTAGGCGTCTGTAGAGGTATCAGATGCAGGCGGTTGCGTCTCACCACCCCCTGAGGTAAATCCACCAAATAAGATCTTGGAGTAGAGTGGTTCTGGATCACAGTTCCAGACGTCTTAGCGTCGGTGACCCATACAGGTTCTCCTGGTGACAAGACACTGAGCATTTTTGCACGGTGACGCCTGTTGTAGTGTGCAGCATCTGACATCCTCTTCTCCTTTTCCTTCTGAGCCAGTGCGCTGCTGTCAGGCAGTGTAGGGTCCAGATGAGAGGGAACAGTTGGCACCGTGGTGCGTAAACGTCGGCCCATGAGAAGCTGAGCGGGGCTGTATCCATTCTGAAGAGGAGTGGCTCTATAAGCGAGTAGAGCAAGGTAGGGGTCATCTGCCTTCTTTAGAAGGTTTTTCACCGTCTGGACCGCTCGTTCTGCTTCGCCGTTACTTTGCGGGAACCTCGGGCTGCTGGTGACATGTCTGAATCCGTATGCAGCTGCAAACAAGGCAAAGGCCTGTCCAGAAAACTGAGGTCTGTTATCTGACATCATTACCTCCGGGATGCCATGGCGAGCAAAGATCGACTTTAGATGAGTGATGACGTCGGTAGACCTGGTGTGAGATAAGAGTGCAATCTCAATATATCTCGAGAAGTAGTCTACGACAAGTAAGTACGTTTTACCTCCCAGTTCAAATAGGTCCGCCCCCAACCTTTGCCATGGTCGGTCAGGGTGCTCTGAGGGCATGAGCGGCTTATTGTGATTGTGTCTCTCTTGTATGCATGTTCTGCATTTGAGTACCATGTCGTTTATCTGCTGACCGAGTCCCGGCCACCAGACTGGCGTGCACTTGCTTTACATTTCACAACACCTTGGTGTCCTTCATGCAGCTTGGCTAGCACATCGTTCCGCAGTGTTGCTCTTTTAGTAGCAAACCGTCTTCCACTGTGAGTGTGGCTCGCTCTAGCCAGTAGTTTTTCTGCACTGAATCCTGTTTTACATGCGCTGGCCATCCTTCTCTGCACAGCATCATGACCCGTGAGCAGACACTGTCAGCTTTGAGCTGCTCTTTCAGATTGTCTATGTATGAGGGACTGGCAGGCAGATTTGCAATGATACAGTCCAACTATATGTTTGTGCTCTCCATCAGTTCGTTTTCATCTGGGGACATGCTCGCTTTTACAGGTGAGGGTGACAGTGTGTCTGCTGTCCAGAGTGACTTCCCTGGCACATGTATGATTGTGTAGGAGTAGCGCATGAGCCTCATTCTGAAGCGCTGAATTATTGGCGGCAGAAGATCGAGTGCTTGGGCTCCAAGTAGGCTGAGAAGAGGTTTATGGTCGGTCTCCAGGATGAAATGCTGTCCCAGGAGGAAATCCCGGAACCGTTCACAGGCCCATGTGAGGCCCAGAGCCTCCTTTTCAACTTGTGCATAGCGTTGTTCAGTTGGAGAGAGTGACCGCGATGCATAAGCCACAGGACACCATTCACCGTCCACCTTCTGGAGAATAACACCTCCCAAGCCATATGATGATGCATCGGATGATACTTTAGTGTCTCTGTTTGGGTCATACATGGTCAGCACTGGAGGAAAAGCAAGTGCCTCCTTCAGCTCCTTAAACGCCATTACCTGGTCAGTGTCCCACACCCAGCAGTTCTTTTTCGAGAGGAGGTCACGGAGTGCTTTGTCTTTTTCAGCCAGCTGAGGAATGAATTTTCCGAGCTGGTTGACCATGCAGAGAAAACTCCTCATCTCACTCACATTTGTGGGCTCCTTCATCTCCGTGATAGCCTCCGTCTTCTTCGGATCGGGCCGGATGCCCGTGACTGAGATGATGTGGCCCAAAAAGGCCATCTCGCTCTTGGAGAGTTCACACTTTTCCACATTCAGGGTGTTGCCTGCTTTCTCCACTCTTTGCAGCACAGCATGGAGTCGTGTGTCATGCTCGTCTTGGTCCCACCCCCACACTAGTAAGTCATCAATGTGGCAGACCACACCCTCCAACCCCTCTATGACTTCCGCCATCATGCACTGAAAGTGTTCGGGTGCTGAGTTGATGCCGAAGGGAAGGCGGTTAAAGTGGAACCGCCCAAAGGGTGTTATGAATGTGGTGTACCTGACTGACTCTTCAGCTAAGGGGATCTGCCAGAACCCCATGTTAGCATCCAATTTACTGAACACTTTTGCTCCAGCAAGCATTCCGAGGGACTGATCCACAGACGGCAGAATGTACTTTTCACGGCACACATACGCATTCAAGCCAGTATAGTCCACACACAGTCTCAGGCGCGAACTGTTTTTCTTTGGTACGACCACCATACCGGCACACCAGTCTGTTGGCTCCTCCACACAGCTGATGACGCCCAGCTCTTCCATTCGCTGGAGCACTTCCTTGACTTTCCCCGCCAGCGGCAGAGGAATTCTCCTAGGGGTTTTCAGTGAGAAAGGCACAGCATTTGGTTTTAGTTTTATGTGATATGCCCGTTTCACCTCACCTAGCCCACTGCACAGTCTAGGGTACGTCGACTTGAGAGTGTCCAAATCTATGCTGTCAACACGTTTGAGCAGGCCAAGGGCTGTATTGGCTGGAAATCCAAGCAAGGGCGTGCTCAGATGTTTGACCACATAAACCTTCTGCATGGTCTGCTTGACTCCACTCCTCAGCTGCAGTCTGGCGAACCCTGACACATCCAGCGGAATCCGTCCCGGACCAAGCAAAGGTCTCTCTGCTTTCTGAAGAACAGGCTGCTGTGTACCGGAAAATATTCTGTTCATATCAGTCTGTGACACAGCAGTGACATCCGCTCCGGTGTCGAGTTTGAACTTGATTGTGGTGTTCTTTATTCCTATGTTAGTGGTCCATGCAGCTTTGTCGGACGTCACAGAACCCAGGAAGAAACTTTCATCCTCCTCCTCCTTCTCAATACCGTCCACGTGTTCGCCTGCACGACAGACACGCTGAAAGTGACTTTTTTTCCCACATGAATGACACTTTGCATCGTTGGCAGGGCACTCATGTCCAGGGTGAAGTGGGCCACCACATTTGTAGCACTGGGAGCTATGTGGATGTCTACTCTGGCTGCTGAAGTGTCACTTTGCTCCATCACTTTTGTATTTGTTGAACTTGGGCTTCTCTCTTTGCTTTCTGCCTTCAAACACTCTGTCCACAGTGGCGGCATCCATCTGCACTACACTACTGACATCACTCCTCAGTGTGTTTTGTTGCTTTTTTATCTCCTCTGATTGTCTTGCCATGTTAATGGCTTTTTCCAGGTTTAAATCCTTCTCCATTTGCATGCGTTCGGAGAGCCTTGCATCAGCCAGTCCCACTACAATCCTATCTCTGATTAGCTCCTCGTGCAATGTCCCATAATTGCAGTGCTCTGCTAATGCATGTAGGGCAGTTACAAAAACGTCAACAGTTTCATTTGCCTCCTGTTTGCGCATGTTAAAACGAGTGCGCTCATATACGATGTTCTTTCTAACAATGAAGAAAGACTCAAATCCGTCTCTCACTTTTGAGTATACTTGCTGGTCTGTAGCCCTTAGTTTTAAGCCTCTCAAGACGTCATCTGCGTCATCTCCCATGCAGTATATCAAGGTATTCACCTGGTTGACTTCGGAGCTTGCAGACAGGTTACTTGCCTGACGGAATCTTTCTAACCTCCGAATCCATTTTGTCCAGTCGTTCGGCTTGGAAAAATCAAAGGCTCCGGCGGTTGGATGTTAAACGTAGCGCTGGGAGTGTTAGCTGCCATGCCATGGTTAGCTGCTTCCCGGTCCTGCTCGTTATCACTCATCTAACTTCACCGAACACTTCTTCCGAACGTTTACCTACATCCCTACAGTAGTACAACTTTTATATGTCCTGTTTTGGCTACACAGCACTTCTGACACCATGTCAAGTTCGCTTAATAATGCGCGTGAGACAGACTGTGTACTAAGGTTGACATGTTTAATTAGATGCTCACCCCGTATCTGACCCCCGCACCCCACATTCACTCCCTCATCCTATTGGTCCCAAGCCTATCAACATACGGCTTCCTATTGGTTAAACATACATGTCAATCAACTGTTATCAGTAACATTGAACAATACCACAAACAGCACTTTAAACAAAGACATTTTTGCTTTGTGCAACTGTTATATGCGCAAGATGTCAAACAAACCTGGCAAAACACGACAAACAACCATATCTGCGTCGAAGCCTTCTTCAACGAGTCAGACCACATGTGAAAAACAGACGGCGGAAGAAGGCACCCCGGCTATGCCTCTTGATTTTGAAGGATTTAAATGTGAGCTACGCGAAGACCTAGTTGGTGCAATGAAAAAGGATGTTCGATCTGTACTCGAAAGAGAACTGGGATTTTTCTAATCGGAAGTTTTGGCTCTAAAATCAGGTTCGGTGGAATTCAAAAACATAACGAACTCAGAAATAGCTGTGCAACGCAGCACGCTAGCTAGCACAGAGCACAGACTGTCCACTTGTAGTGATGATGTGACTACACTGCAATGCGATGTGAAGCGTTTGACAGAGCTGGCTGATACTACGGTGGCCGAGAGGTGCAAACCAACATTACAAAATCTGAAACACTTTTACAAAGCTTGAAACAAATTTACATTTTGGAAAACATTTTTACATATCATAAAACGAAATTACATTACCATAACACATTTACAAGTCCCGAAACAAATTTACATTTCAGGCTGACAACAGTCAGCCACTCGTCACAAAGGGGGGAGCGGTGGAGTCCACACTGCCTCCGCAGAAATCAGCCCGTCGCTCACATGTGGAAATCATGTCCAGCACGATAAGCAGGTTTTCACAAGCACCACAATCATATGTCCTAACTCCTGTCCCAGATGGCGCAGTGCCCAGGCATGCTTGTGCAACTGCCCCCGCGATGCACACAGTGCAATCGCATCCCCACATTTTTTTCAAAAACATGAGGGGGCAGCCTCAGATCTCGTTTCCCTCCCTAGGCGGAGTGGGTGTAGATCTAGGCTTAGACTCATTGACCATGAGCGGGTTAGTCCCCGACAAATTCAACTCAAAGCACAACCTCCCTGGTTGTGCGGAGAGTTGGCGCGCATGCGCAGTGTCACCATGGGTGCTAAAGACGATCACAAGGGGTTACGTGCTGCAATTCGCCCGTTCCCCTCCGCCATTCAGCGGAGTGATACAGTCTGTGGTGCAGCGAGAACAGTCTCACTTCCTACGAGGAGAGATAATCTCCCTGCTCAGAAACGAAGCGATAAGCAGAGTCCCTCCCAAGGAGGAAAATGCAGGCTTCTACAGCCATTACTTCCTCGTACCCAAAAGAGACGGGAATTATCGGCCAATATTAGATCTACGTGTGTTAAACAAAGCACTCATGCGGCTACGGTTCAGAATGTTGATCCCACGCAAGCTTGTGCAGTTTATAAGGCCAAACGATTGGTTTATCACGATAGACTTAAAAGATGCTTATTTCCACATTCCGATCCACCACAGACATCGGAGATATCTGAGGTTTGCGTTCGGAGGAATAGCGTACCAATTCAACGCACTTCCATTCGGCCTGTCTTTAGCGCCGAGGGTATTTACAAAGTGCGTAGAGGCAGCCGTCGCCCCATTACGTCTACGCGGCTTACGCGTTTACAATTATTTGGACGACTGGTTAATTGCCTCTTATTCAAAGGCTGCAGCAGTGCAGGACGGCCATCTAGTGGTGGCGCACCTGTATCGACTGGGCTTTGTAATTAACAGGGAAAAGAGCGTTCTCTGCCCCAGGCAAGTTACGCATTTTCTGGGTATGATTTTAGACTCCACCTCCATGGAGGTCAGGCTGTCTCAAGAACGGATAAATGCCATCAAAACATGCATTCCTGTTAGGAATGATGGCGTCGGCCGCTATAGCGCTCCCGCTGGGGATGTTGCGCATGCAGCCATTCCAAATATGGTACCTGTCTATGAAGCTCAACGCAGTCACAGACAGGCATCGCAGAGTAGTGGTGTCCTCCAGATGCAGGAAAGCCCTGGCGATCTGGAGAACCGCCTGGTTTCTCGCCACGTCGGGCACTATGGGCATAGTGTCGCGTCGCGTGGTGGTGACCACAGACGCTTCCACCAAAGGCTGGGGAGCGGTCTGCGAAGGGAGAGGCGTGAACGGTCTCTGGTCAGTGACAGAGGCCGTGTCTCACATAAATGTGTTAGAGCTGCGAACAGTAGTCCTAGCTCTACAACACTTTCTGCCCAGGCTGAGTGGTCAGCATGTACTAGTGAGAACGGACAACACTGCGACCTTGGCGTATATAAATCGCCAGGGCGGAGTGCGCTCCCCGTCACTACACCATTGGGCGACTCGCCTGCTCCTGTGGGCAGCGAGGCACGTCCTGTCCCTCAGGGCAGTTCATATACCAGGTCACCTCAACTACGGTGCGGACCTGTTATCGAGGGGCGATCCTCGAACAGCAGGCTGGTGCCTTCACCCACAAGTGATAGGTCAGATCTGGGTGCGTTTTTTCAAGGCGCAGGTGGACCTGTTCGCGAACAGGCAGAACACCTGCTGCCCGCTCTGGTTCTCGCTAGGGGGCGACGATCCCCCACTAGGCATAGACGCGCTGGGCCACCAGTGGCCAGCTCTACCCCTATATGCTTTTCCCCCGATCCCGCTCCTCCAGCAGGTGCTGTGCAGGATTGCGGACGAGGGCAGGGAATTTATATTGATAGCCCCCCACTGGCCCAATCAGCCGTGGGCGGCAGATCTGGTCAATATGTCAGTGCAGCAGCCTTGGGAGCTGCCTCTGCGGAGGGACCTCCTAACGCAGGCGCACAGGACAGTGTGGCACCCACATCCGGAGTGGTGGCGTCTCAGAGCCTGGCACCTGAAAGGTGCAGGCTCATAGCGTCAGGCTTGTCGGACGCGGTGGTGGCTACAATACAGAGTGCCCGAGCTGTATCAACACGGGCTCTGTATACGCTGAAGTGGCGCAGTTTTGAGCGGTGGTGTGCTGCGCGTCAGCACGACCCCATTAACTGCGCGCTGGGCGTTATTCTAGAATTCCTACAGCAGTTGTTTGATGAGGGGAAGGCGGCTTCTACTCTCAAAGTGTACATGGCTGCCATTTCAGCCTGCCACGCAGGCATTAATGGCAGTTCTCCTGGCAGTCACCCGCTAGCGTCACGCTTTATGGCGGGGGTGAGACGGCTCAGGGTGCCAGAGAGACACCTCATACCCTCTTGGGATCTGCTAGTGGTGTTACGTGCTCTCACAGGGCCTCCGTTCGAGCCCCTGGAGACAGTGGACATAAAGTTTGTCTCTTTAAAGACCACGCTGCTGCTGGCGTTAACGTCAGCAAAACGCGTTGGTGACATGCAAGCCCTGTCAGTCAGTCCATTGTGCCTTCAGTTCTCGATCGCTGGTGACAGAGTGGTTATGCGACCTAATGCTGCTTACACACCTAAAGTGGTGGTAACCCCATTCCGCAATCAGGTGATTGAATTAGCAGTTTTCTCGCCTCCTCCTTTTGCGTCAGCAGAGGAGGAACGTTTGAATAAGCTCTGTCCAGTGCGCGCTCTCCGCTGTTACGCAGAGCGCACTAGAGCTTTCAGACAGTCAGATCAGCTATTCGTGTGCTTCGGTGCACGCGCAAAAGGCAGACCTCTATCAAAACCGAGCCTCTCCCGTTGGATAGTAGAGGCTATCGTGTTGTCTTATAAGAGCTTGTCTTTAGATCCCCCGGAGAAGTTGCATGCGCACTCTACGCGGGGGGTCTCGTCTTCCTGGGCCTTACTAAAGGGCGTCTCAGTGGAAGATATTTGCAAAGCTGCAAGCTGGAGTTCTCGCCACACTTTCATTAGATTCTATATGTTAGATGTGGCTGAACCTAGTTTTCTTCATAGCGTTCTGCGGGCAAGCGATCTCCGAATCCCTTGGCCGGAGAACGATATACATGATAAGTGTGTTCATTAGTGTCTACATGTTATGTTGCACATGAAACATCCCAGGGTTTTCCTACGGGCGCAGGATCACGGATCCCTGTCGCCTATGATAAAGGTGGCCCTGTTAGATTCATGGTGTTCTGCAGGCAAGCGATCTCTGAATCCCCTGACCTGAGAACGATGTATATGATAAGTGTGTTCATCGGTGTCTACATGTTTGTTGCACATGAAACACTCCAGGGTGGTTTCCTACAGGCGCAGGATTGCGATCCTTGCCGCCTATGTCAAAGGTTGCCCTGTTAATATGTTCACCGCCAGCGGCCGTATGAACCTCTATGAGGGCAAAGGCTTCAGTAAAGCTGGTGTGTGTAATTGGCTGCCACTGTATTATCACGCGGGAATGTATAGGGTCCCATACTGTTATATCGCAGTGAACTGCGATAAGGAACGTCTCGGTTACTTACGTAACCTCGGTTCCTTAAGCAGGAACCAGATATAACAAAGTTGGCGTGTACAGTGTTACCTTGGATTGATTGTCTTGCTCAGTTTCTTTCCAAGGCAGATCTGAGGGCGCGTAATGATATTATAGTACTCCTGGCAGGCGGGGCCAGGAGCGCGCGCTGACAGATCTCGCAGCCTTTCAGGCGTGAATAGATAAATGCTTCGATTTGTACCCCATGACTGACGTCATGTACCATACTGTTATATCTGGTTCCTGCTTAAGGAACCGAGGTTACGTAAGTAACCGAGACGTTTGTGTGGATTGTCAAGGTGATTCTTTCCTTATTCACCGTTTTGCAGTAGGCTATGTTTGTTCTTAATATAAGCTAACTAGATCAGGGTTTGGGTTTCCCAACCCATGGGCCGCGGAGCATCATCCAGTGGGCCGCGAAAATGTTTCAGGTTTTTTTTTTTTTATCAACATAGTTGAAGACGGTGGGCTGACTGAGGTGATTCGAATTGCTTTAGGGGACAATTCTTATGATTAACCGTGGAGGGGCACCATTGTGTCTCGCATACATTCCTTGTATGACGGCGAGAGAGCACGAAAAATTCAGCTCCTCGAGCAAGCTGCCAGCGTCGCCCTTACTGGTGACCACTGGACGTCAGTCAGTAATGACAATTACCTGGGTGTCACAGCTCATTTTATTGACAATGTATGGAAATTGAGATCTTTTGCATTGGAAGTAAAAAAAAGGCGCGACATACAGCGGAGAACTGTGCAGAGGAATTAATCGACGTCTCAAACAGATGGGAGATAAGTGGCTAACTGACCACTTTAGGCACTGATAGTGCCCGTAACATGTTGGCAGCTGCTAGGCTACTTCCATTTTAACATCTACCCTGCGCGGCACAGAGTCTGTACCTGGCTGGCACTTTATAGGTATGAGTTATAGGCCTGAGCCTCTTTGAAAACACAGTTCTGTGTGCAGTTTTGTGTTAAAAAAAATAATACAATTAAACAACAGTGTCTAAAATACACGCTGTCTGAAAGTGATTACTTAATTTATAAGATTTAGTCTTAAGAGGTAAAACAAACTTTTAATCGCGATTAATCTAGATTAATGAATTTCAAAATGTGAGATTAATTAGTTAATTTTTTTTTATCTATTGACAGCCCTAATATTAATACAATGTATGATTGAAATTGGATGTTTTAAACACAATATAATATATATATATAGGCATAACAGACAGATCATGAAAATAATATCCTATCTTGTTCGAACTTTACAGCGTCATCAATTTGAGGCGCTCAGTTAAGGTTTAGTCTGTGGCAATATTAACGGGAAAATTGAGAATTTGCTGTGCACAAATAGGCCTTGGCCTACTGCAATTAAGTTCCTTTGTTTCAAAACTCTTTTGGACTAAAAATGCTCTGTGTGGTTTTATGTTGTTTTCTGGTGCACAATACAATTCTGATGCAATATCTAGAGTTAGATTTTCTTGTATTCATTTCTAGGCTTCCACGTGTAGCAGGTGCTTTTTGCTTTTTGTGCTTTTTGTAACACATAACAATCACTTATTGATTATAATGAATGGATTATAGATTAAATTAGCCTAATGGAATATAGAGTAGCTAAAATAAGCGGGGTGTCTGTTGGGCCCCAACCTGTTACAAATACGAAAAGTTGGGCCTCGGAGTCGAAAAGGTTGGGAACCCCTGAACTAGATAATAAGGACTGCCAAAGCCACAATAGTAATTTGTGAGGATTGTCAAGGTGATCCTTTTTATTTTATTATTATTATTCTCCTCACTTGTTTGCATTATGTTTGGTTTGGTCATTACAAACTTAGTTATTTGATGATGGCTATATGATTAATGGTCTAATATGGCAGCTTGCCATTCTTGTTAACTTTTCAAAACTTCATGTGTTATCAATGTTTAAATTATGGAACCTACCTCTGTTTATCATTTCTAATTTCCTGCAGACTGCATACTAGTTCAGTAGTTAGGCTACCTGTAAAGCCATGTGCTATTACCTCTGTTTAGGGGCTGTTTATGCGACCTCTGGATTAGGGGGAGGTCGGCATAGGGGTATAGGGTACTTACTTACTTGCTTGTTTGTTTTTTTCCTTTTTTTAATGTATGTTTTTTGTCTGCTCACCACTGGGACATTTTACTACTAAATCACCCAAGTGTTCACTTAAAATACTGAATGACTTCACAAAGTAGCGGTGCACCCTGCGCCACACGTCTCATCAGCTGGAATATAAAGTGGATGAACCACCCAATTAAACGCAACCGTGTCTTCTCACACTTAAAATCCTTAGGCCCAGATATAATTTTCTTACAGGAGACACATCTCTTGGCTACTGAACGTTCTAAATTAGAAAGAGGCTGGGTTGATCAAATATTCTGCTCTAACTTTGAGGCCAGAGCCAGAGGGGTGACAATTTTGATTAAAAGGGGGACCCCTTTTGTCCTATCTCAAGTTATCTCTGATACAAATGGGCGAAACATCATAGTCTCAGGGAAACTGTTTGGCACTCCCATTATCCTAGCTAACGTATTCGGTCCAAACTGGGACAATCCACAGTTTTTCTCACGCCTTATAGCCAAGTTACCAGATATCAACTCACATTATCTAGTATTGGGAGGTGATTTCAACTGCGTTCTTGACCCAGTTTTGGATAGGTCCAGGGCCGTGACCCAAATCAATATTTACAAGTCTGGGGACGGTACTTCTGTCTTTTCTGAATGATTACAGGCTACAGGACCCTTGGAGAAGCTCTAACCCCACAACCAGACCATATTCCTTTTACTCTCCAGTTCACAAGTCTTACTTAAGAATTGATTTTTTTCTTGTTGAGGATAGGTCTCTTTCTTTTGTCAAACATTCAAAATATCACAGTATGTTCAAAATATCACAGTATCATTATATCAGATCACTGCCCTCTACAGTTAGACCTTCATATGCTATTGGCTGATAAGTATTTCACTAATTTCATTAGTAGTCAAATAGACTACTTTTTCTGAGACCAATACAACTCCAGGTATATCATATAGCATCATTTGGGATAAAAGAGGGCAAATCATCTCCTACTCAGCCAACTTGCAATCAATGCGTAATTTGCAACTTACTGATGTATCTAGACAGATAAAATATCTAGACTGTAGAGCTGCTTCTGATCCTGACTCCAATCTGCACAAAGAGCGTCTGCTACTGCAATCAGAGTATGACTTCTTATCCATTAGAGACACAGAACAACTTCTTTACAAATCAAAGCAAACGCATTACAAACACAGTGATAAAGCAGGCAGACTCCTCGCTCATCAACTACATCAGAAAACAGCTAAGACAGCTATCCCTGAAATGCACCGGATAAAACCACCACCCATCCACAGACTATTAATGACCAATTCAGACATTATCATGCAGATATTTATACATCAGAGGCTAATGCTAATACTGGGGAGATCCAGGAGTTCCTGGATAAACTTGACATTCCACAGATAAGCCAAGAGGCACAAACATTTATTGATGCCCCTATAACATGCCAGGAAATCACACAAGCCATCAGCTCATTGCAAAGTGCTAAGGCAGCATGTCCTGATGGGATTTCAATTGATTTCGACAAAGCTTTTTCTAACAAACTGGCACCTATATTGGGTTTCCTATACACAGACATTTTATCCACAAGAGAAGAGAATGCCAAAAACAATGAATCAGGCTGTAATAACAGTCTTACTAAAAAAGGGCAAGGACCCCCTAGAATGTAGTAGATACCGTCCAATAAGCCATCTTTGCTATGACTACAAAATTCTTACAAAAATACGTGGGGTGAGGCCGGGCTGCTATTTGCATTTACATTACATTTACATTTAGTCATTTAGCAGACGCTTTTGTCCAAAGCGACGTACAAGGGAGAGAACAGTCAAGCTAAGAGCAATACAAAAACTGGTGTAACAATAAATACTACTTTACATAAGAAATAGAAAAACGACCTAGAATGGAAAAAGAAGTGCAGGAATGTAACTGCTGAAGTGCAAGTTAAGCACTAGTCAAGGTGCCAGTTAGGAAGGGAGGTGCTCTCTGAAGAGTTGGGTCTTCAAAAGCTTCTTGAAGGTAGAGAGGGACGCCCCTGCTCTGGTAGTACTAGGCAGTTCGTTCCAACAACGTGGAACTACAAATGAGAATAGTCTGGATTGCCGTGCTTGCACAGACGGCAGTGCCAAACGACGCTCACTAGACGAGCGCAGCGTCCTGGGTGTAACATTTGCCCTTACAAGAGCATTTAGGTAGGTGGGAGCAGAACCAGCAAGCACTCTGTAGGCAAGCATAAGTGACTTGAACTTAATGCGAGCAGCTACCGGCAGCCAGTGGAGCTCAATGAGTAGCGGGGTGACGTGTGCCCTCTTCGGTTGGTTGGACACCAGACGCGCCGCCGCATTCTGGATCATCTGTAGTGGTTTCACCACGCAAGCCGGCATGCCCGTTAGGAGGGCGTTGCAGTAGTCACGGCGGGAACTCACCAAGGTTTGCTAGGTGGCATACTGGGTTAGGTACGGCCTGATTTTGCGGATGTTGTATAGCGCAAAGCGGCACGACCTGGAGACAGAGGCGATGTGGGGCGTGAAGGTCAGTTGGTCATCAATAATGACCCAGAGGTTTCTTGCTGTTTTGGATGGAACAAGAGATAAAGAGTCAATATCGATATTGATGTTGTGGTGAATGACCTGTTTGGCTGGGAAGACCATCAGTTCTGTTTTGGCCAGGTTCAGCTGAAGGTGGTGATTTTTCAGTCCAAGATCCGTGCCGAGACAGTGGTGTCCTCAGGAGGGAAAGACAGAAACAGTTGAGTATCATTGGCATAACAGTGATAGGAAAAAACATGCAAGCGGATGATAGGGTACAACGAGGTGGTGTAAATGGCAAAGAGAAGTGGTCCCATCACCGAGCCTTGGGGCACCCCAGTGGTGAGGCAGTGAGGTACAGACAGCTGACCTTGCCATGACACGTTGAACGAGCGCCCAGTGAGGTAGGATTCAAACCAGGATTGCGCGTTGCCAGAAATGCTCATACTTGACAGTATGGACAGAGGGATGCGGTGGTTGACTGTATCAAACGCAGCTGATAAGTCAAGCAGGACGAGAGCCGAGGATTGAGCTGCTACTCTAGCTGTTTTTAAGGCCTCCGTTACAGACAACAGGGCTGTTTCGGTGGAGTGACCGCTTTTGAATCCAGACTGGTTTGGATCGAGGAGATTGTTCTTTGACAGGAACTCGGTGACCTGTTTGGAAGCTGCCCTCTCAATGGTTTTAGATAGGAGCGTGAGAAGTGAGACTGGTCGATAGTTTTCCACCTGAGTGGGATCGAGAGACGGCTTCTTGAGCAGCGGCGTTACCCGAGTCACTTTGAAAAGAGAAGGAAATGTTCCAGAATTAAATGAAGCATTAATCACCTGTGTGATTGCCGGTAAGACGGAAGGGGATATGGCTTGAATGATGTTGGATGGGATGGGGTCCAGCGGACATGTAGTTGGACGGCTACCTGTTAGGATTTTGGAGACCTCACCTCTCAGTGAGAGGGATGAAAGAAGGAAACGATGAGTCATTGACGGTTGTGCCCTTAGGGGGGGGAGACAGTTGGTCGAATTGTTTCCCGATGGCTGCCACTTTCTCTGTGAAAAAGGAAGCAAATGCATTAGCAGTGAGGTTAGTAGCTGTTTGTCACCTTTTTTGTTTAACCTAGCAATTGAACCTCTGTCCATAGCTCTCAGAGCTGACAATAGAGTTCCTGGCATTGTTAGGGGGGGCTTTGCCCACAAGGTTTCACTTCATGCTGATGACCTTCTTTTGTATCTTTCTAACCCTACAGCTTCCTTACCTTATATCACTCAGCTACTAAACGATGTTAAAAGGATATCTGGCTACAAGCTGAATTTCCAAAAGCGTTCTTTTTCCTATTGATAGTTTAGCACAGAATATTAATTATAATGCTTGCCCATTTAGACTGGACAGAGAATCCTTTACCTACTTTGGTATTGTGGTCACACGCTCTTACAAGAATTTATATGAGGCCAACTTTAAAAAGCTCCTTGAAAATACGAAATTCAATCTGAAGCGGTGGTCTACCTTGCCCATCTCCCTAGCAGGCCGTGTCAACACTGTGAAGATGACAGTCCTTCCTCAATTTTTGTATGCTTTTCAAATAATACCACTGTTTCTCTGATCTGAATTCACATATTTCATCCTTTATTTGGAACAAATCTGTCCCAAGAGCAAAGAGGGCTATTTTAGAGATGCCTAAATCAGTTGGTGGACTTGCACTTCCCAACTTCATGTTATATTACTGGGCAGCCAATCCCTCTCAATTGCCCTATTGGATTACATAATTTAGAACAGGACAAAGCCCTACTTGGGTTTCCATGGAAAGTGAAGCATGTCCCTCCTTTTCACCATTACCTAGCCTTTGTACTTCCTTTTCAAATCCTGTGACAAAACATTCACTCCGAATATGGCGCCAATTCAGGAAACGCTTTAATCTTAGTCATACGATATTTTTCCTGCTGTAAAAGCCGACTCAGCTTTTCGCTGTTGGTATGATAGTGGCATAGTGTTTTGCAAAGACTTTTTTGTAGGCAACACCTTCACTTCATTTGAGACTTTGCGTAAGGATTTTAGGATTTTACAATACCTCAAGTTCACTTCTTCAGATACCTACAGGCCCGCAGTTTTGCTAGTGAACACTACCCATTCCCACATCTATCCGATAATGATTTACTTGACAGAATACTTGGGCGTGACCCAACCCTTAAGGGCAACATTTCTTTCATATACAACATCATTCTCAATTTTAGTATGCCTTCAACAGAGAAGACTAGATGCACCTGGGAACAGGACCTTGGAGTCCAACTCTCAGCACAGACCTGGGAAGGTAGCCTAGATTTCATCCATACTTCATCTTTGTGCCTTAGACACAATCTGATACAATTTAAGATCCTACACAGGCTTAATTTCTCTAGGGATCGGTTGGCTGCCATTTACCCAAACACTGATCCACATTGTTTGAGATGTCATCAGGGCATAGCTACTATTGGGCATATGTTCTGGGCCTGCCCAGCACTGACAAATTTCTGGATCCAGATATTTGAGGCTTTTACACATATGTGTGGCAGGCTCATTCCACTAGACCCTATCACTGCTATCTTTGGTGTTAGAGCTGGGGAGGTTCAGACCTCTACATCCCAAGCATATGCCATTGCATTTGCTTCACTTTTAGCTAGGAGACTTATCCTGCGGCAGTGGAAGTCAGCTAATCCCCCATCTTTCCTCTGCTGGGTAAAAGAAGTCCTCGCTTTTCTACCCCTAGAAAAACTGAGATACTCTAGGGGTAAATCTTCCAAATGATTCCACAATTTGCAGATAATCTATCCTTCTCTTGATCCTCAATTGCACACATGACGTAGGATTAGGACACAGTGTGCAGACAAGGGGCCTGAATAAACAGGGATTCATCTGCTTCAGTTTAGCTGGCTAGTACAAGGTCAAAGTCAGAGACCTTGTACTCGCCAGCTAAACTGAAGCAGATGAATCCCTTCTTATTCAGGCCCCTTGTCTGCACACTGTAACCTAATCCTACTTGTATACTGGTTAATAGGCCTATACATTGTTCATATGAATAAGTTGTTAATAAATTCGTATTGAACTGAATTTATCTTACACGCTGTGTGCAGCACAATTGCATTACTTATGAATAGGGATGGGTATCGTTTGGGTTTTTTCCGATACCGGTGCTAAACCGATACTTTTAAAACGATGCCGGTGCCTAAACGGTGCCTGAACCGATACTTAAAAAAAAATAGCACAAAACTACGATTGACGACATTAAAGAAAGGCTCTTTTATTGCCAAGGCAAATGTATTTCTTCAAATTGAACAATATATTAACTGTTTAAGGTATACTATAAATATAAATACAAAATACTTGGCTTCAAACTACAGCTTCAAACATTTTAACTTCAAACTATGAACCATATACTGTATTAACTGTTAACAACAGTTTACAGTATTCCTAAATAAATATAAATAAATACAAAACACACACACACTCTGTACACACACTACAGCTTCAAACTTCTGTAATTCTTTTGCAGAAATATGAGCATATGCCTTTCGGCATTTTCTCTGTTAAATTGATGGCTAGCTCTGTTTGTGTCAGGTCTGTGCTGTTTTTGTCCGTGCTTTTACATTGTTTCCCTTTCGTTCTTTTATGTTGCTTCCTTGTTCCCTCCATGTGCTTTCCTGTGTTTGTTTGTTAATGCCATGTGCCCTCTTGTTGTTGTCCGTGTCTCCACCCCTCACCTGTTCCCAATCACCTGGTTTGTTAGTCTCATTGGTTTCTCCTGTGTCCTGTTAATTCCCCTTGTTTAGTCCACCTGTGTCTCATTGTCTGCCCCACCTTGATTGTTCTCACCTGTCCCTTGTTATCTGTTGTGTGTGTATATATAGTCCATGTATTCTTGTTACTCGTTGAGTCGTCGTCATTAAGGTTATGTGTTGGTTGCTCTGTGTCTCGAGTTCGGTGTCTCGAGTTCGGTGTCTCGAGTTCGGTGATTATTTAATTAAGTTTCTAGTGTTGCCGACCTTGGACTGTACAACGACTTCTCTATTGCCTATTCCCATTTGGATTTGTTTGCCTGCTCTTGGACTGTCTACCCGTGTACCGAACCTTGTTAAGTAAAACGTTAACCCCTTCATTCTACTGCTGAGTCGTGCTTTTGAGTTTTGTTCATCACCACCAATTCCTAACAGTTTGTGCTTGCTCTGTGAAATCCTGCCTGCTCTTCGCTGTCATACTGTTGCTATGTAATCACCAATGAGCGTGAGCGACACAGGCCAAAGTTTACATTGGGAGATGGGGCAGTTTTAAAAGTGCCCCACAAAATCTGCCTAGCAACCCAAAACATTATTCATACAGATCGTACTCAGACAGATCTACGCCGCCAACGTTACTGCTCGTTAGCTATCGCTAGTTTTGTACTGTTTTGGAACCAGCCTCCGTGTTTCATGTTGCAGCCTGAAATCATTCCTGTTCATAAGACAACATTTTACGCAAGTTTTGTTAATTTAGCTGCATGATTTGTTGCTGTTTAAATCGGCTCAGGCACCGAAATCTGCGTTGCATTTCCGTCCGGGTAGGTACCGGTTGTATTGGAACCTGTGCCATATTGGTACCGGTTCTCGGTTCCCAACCCTACTTATGAACAGTCATTCACTAACAAAACTTTGTCTATACAGGGTGTGTTTCAGAATGTTACATTTTGCCTCAAAGGTGGCATTATTTTTTATTAATTTGTTTAAGTTTCCTCTTTCTTTAATGTTGTGTATGTGTGTGTGTGCGTGTATGTATTATATGTACCCTTGGTGTGTGGGATCAGGGCTATTGTTTGTATAATTGTACTGTGAAAACTCTGGAAAAAAAAAGTTTGTTCTCAACAGCTTGAAATATTTGTGGAACATGGGAAATTTTAGGGGTGGATAAGATATGCTAAAGATTTTTTCCAAAGATTCAAGGCAAGGGAGAATGTTGCGATTCTTGTATATTGTTAAGTTAATACAAATGTCACCATGGATCAGCATTAAGGCTGCAGGATTTGGTATTTAGTAGTCTCATGTGTTGACGTTTCACTTACTGTACTGGGAAAGAAAAGTGCCTGCACAATTTTTTTGTACTTATAATATACCACAACATTTTGCATGGAGCCGTCTTGAGGCATATAGCTGAATTTCATATTTACTGTATTTTAATTTATATTCCAATATGTACGAGGTGTCATACGTTTTCCTTTTCTTTTGCAATTCAAGACTAAACTGTGCAAAAATAGATGATACAGCAACACATAGTATATGCATTTTGCAATGCTTCAAGTTGTCTGTGTTTTTAATTCATTGGACATTGAGAGATAAAGTAGATTAATGGGAGAGAACATATGCTATAGTTATGGCTGCACGAGTCACTTTTGGGTGAAGTATGAAATGTGGTTGGTGGTTGTAGTGCATTTTGCACCAAAGGTTAACTGATATGCTGAGGTGTATGTCTGTAAAGCCCACTGTGTGAAGAGGTTTGAAAAAGTGGACATGGTATTGAGACAAGAAAAAATGTTTGTAACCCTTTACATGTAAAGAGCATGACAATTCACTGTCAAACTCATTGATGGCAATTAAGTATTTGGTTGTGTGATACTCACTTTAGTTTCTCCAGTTTACAGTTGGGATCCTCCAGAAGAGAAGAAAGATGCTTCACTCCTGAGTCTCCTGCTTCATTCCCACTCAGCTGCAGCTCTTTCATGTGTGAGGGGTTTGATCTCAGTGCTGATGCAAGAGCTCTGAGACCTTCCTCTGTAATACTGCAGTCTGGCAGGCTGTTGAGAGAAAAGGAAACATGATTTGTTGTCAATCAGGTGTGAAGTATGATTCTTTGGACAGGTTTCTTTTATACACATCACCAGTTGATATCAGGTGTACCTCGTTAGGCCTAATGAGGACTAATCTGTGTGCTTCTTGGGCGCATAACTGGTCATTGGGAGCCAGAATTCTTGCTGTTTGCTTGGGGGTTCAAATACTTATTTTCTGCATCAAATGCAAATTAAGTCATAAATGTTATAAAATACAGTTTTCTGGATTTTTTTTGTTGATATTCTGTTTCTCACTGTTAAAATACACCTACTATTACAATTATAGATCACACATTTCTTTGCAAGTGGCCAAACTTGCGAAATCGGCAGGGGTTCAAATACTTATTTTCCCCACTGTAACTGTAGATGGAAAGATGCTGTATTTTAAAAGACAATTTAAATTATACACTTGAAATTAGGCAGATTATTCTATACATTTAGCTGAAAATGTATCAAATGTTCTGCTTTGTTTTGTTAGTTTGCAGCTTTGTTACTAACTATACAATGATACAAAAGTGGTGCAGTACAGCATTTGCATTGAAATGTGCATGAACAAAGGACAAAGATATAGTAGTCGCTGAAGACATTTACCCACTATTACTGCTGTATATGTAAGTCATGGGCTATCAATGAGACAAAGTGACCCAAAATTGCAACTATAACAAACACTTTTATGCAAAGTGACTTACAATAGCTTCTTGAATCTTAGGAATTGAACTCAGGTCAGCTACTTGTTATTCAACAACACTAACCACTGTACCAATAATAATAATAATAAATATAGCTGCAAGCAGTGATGCGGATTCCTCCAAAGATTGCGAAACCAGGGGAAAATGTATATTCTTCACAATTTTGGAAAGAAGAGTAAAAGAAGGAAAGAAGAGTGAAGAAGGGAAAGAAGAAAAGAAAGAAGTGTCTTGCTAAAGGACGCTTCGACAGGGAATTGAACTTACAACCTTCTGATTACTAAACGACTTCTCTACCCCTGTACCACTGACGCCCAGCTTAATATCTCAAAGATTTGCTTAGATATTACTTCACTTCCTGTTTGGCGGCTTTTCTGCTGAATTTGAGTGGCTGTACCGGACAAACGGTTGTGAGGATCAAAATTATATGAATACGTTTTGTGAGGCTTGGTCTGAAGATCATCTCTAGTGATTTTGAAGAAGATTTGAGAAAAATTGTAGGAGGAGTAGGCTTTTCAAAGGTTTTTGAGAAAAGCGCAAATATCAGAAAATCTACATAACCGAAAATTGGCGCCATTGAACGTTGAATTTGTCTTGATCCAAGGAATCCAATGGTACCTCATTTTTGAAAATCGGTCAAACGGTTCAAAAGTTACAGTGTTAACAAAAGTCCAACTTTGACCCGTTGGTGGCGCTAGCGTGGTCTAGTGGGAGACATGAAACTTGGTGTAAGTAAAGAAGGGACTGTCCTCAATGAGTGTGCCAAATTTCAGAAAAAGTTACCATACGGTTCTAGGGGCTGCCATTGACTCCAATGGTACAAACATAATAATAATAGGAAAGCCTACAATAACAATAGGTTTCCTCCTGACGGAGGAATCCTAATAATAATTTATTTTATTTGTAATGCACTCTTCATTCAAAAGAATCTCAGAGTGCCAACATATTAGAAACTAACTATAATAATACAATAAAATAAAAAATAATTAACATAAGCATAATAGAAAACTTTTTAACATTTTAACATACGATTTAACACAAGGCCAGAAATGTCTTCCTGAATAAAAATGTTTTTAGTCCAGCTTTAAAGGAGTCCAGCGTCTGCGTTGCCCTTAGGTGGTCAGGGAGGCTGTTCCATAAGCGTGGCGCTGCCGAGCAAAAGGCCCGGTCGCCCATGGTGCGGAGCTTGGTTTTGGGGACGCGGAGGAGCGAGCTGTTTGAAGACCTGAGGGTGCAGGTGGAGGTTTGGGGAGTAATTAATTCTTGCAGGTAGGGAGGTGCATGCCAATTTATGCATATACTCTACAAGTGTAATTGAGAGAATCCATAAGAGGTGGATTTCATATGGGGAACATGAGGCCATGGGGAACGTTACTCATCTGTATTTTACTAATTCATGGTATGGATATGCATTTTTGCAAGCGAACAGACTTGATAAGACTAATTGCTATGTGTGTACCTTAATGCCAACATCCTCCTTTCACCCTAGACTTAAAGCAAGGCCACTCTCAATCCAAGCAACGATCTGTGTTGGAGAGAAGTGTGCCCCAGACAACTGGGGCTACAGTAAGCCATCTTATGATGCAAACGGTACCCAGGTGCAGGATCCGTGTAACAATACCCACCCACTAGCAGAACTAAAAAACATGCCACAACCTAGCTGTCACCTTAAGTGGCAGTCCATTCCATATTCCTAATGTGTTTTTCTATTAATGGAACAACGAGAGTAGGCTCTCTGAGACGGAAACAGTGTAGTGAAATTGTCATCCCTACTGCTATACTGTCCTCAAACACCGCTTCCTCAGCCAACGTCGTACCCTGTCCATGGGAACAGTTTCCTTATGTTGAGGTTGGAATGCAGGGCATTGCCACTCTGACAAGGGTACCCCTAAGGTGAGAGAGGTATTGTGGGTGTGTGGTAGTAGATTGTACAGTCATCTTCCTCCACACTGGGGTGGCGTATGCGCCCCCGCCCAGGTCATGGACTATATTTGTGTTGTTAGTGCTATCTCGCAGCAGAGTTATCTCGTAAAAAGAGATTTGCTGTTGAGAAGCATGACAGCGTGTGGGGGACTGACGTGCCTGATGACCAAAAGATTTGGACCACCAGCTCCAAGGTTATTTTGTTTCTGTTTCAGGCCCTAGGAGTAGGAAAAGTCATGTTAAGAATGAAAACGCTTAACTATAGGTTAGGATTGTTTGTTAATGCCAACTTAGTCAGCCTGGACGGCCTTAATGATGAGGTCTCGCAGATTCGGCTGATTGTGCTGCAAAATAGATTAGTGTTAGATTTACTCACTGCTGCTAGTGGAGGGGTTTTGTGTTATGCTGACTGATACCTGCTGTATCTGGATATTGGATGATATTCATAGTGTCTCTGTGACTGAAGCCTTACAGCAAATGAGGGCTGTTAGTGATGCTTTAATACAAGATAAAGTGGTTAATGTTCCGTGGTGGAATCTGTTTGATTGGTTTACATCTGGTACATGGTGGTAAATTGTGTTGAAAAGTCTGCTCTCCATTGTGGCAATTTGTATACTTTTTGTATTTTTATGATGTGTATTTCTACGTGTCAAAGTTCTCATTTCTAGTCTTGTACGTACTTCTGTATAGAGTGTACTGTTGTCTGGAACCATCAAGATGATGATGCTTTAGTTTAATGATGTTTAGACTAGTATTGTTTTCATGATAAACAGGAGGGAAATGTGAAAGAAATATGCTATATAATTATTATCATGATATGAGTTGTAGTTTGATATTAGTTTGTTAAATGGAAGTCTAAGATGTTTCTTTGTTCTGATGAGAGTAATTCTGAGTTTGTGAGAAAGTGGGGGTTTTGGAACTCAGAGATGTTAAACTCAGACCTGTCATTTGATGTTTAGGGTAGGACTGAATTAGGAGACCATGTGTTTATGTGAACTCATCTTGACTGTTGTGTTAAAGTCTGGGTTTGGGGGTCTTAGGTAAACATTCTTATCTCTGGGAACCAAAGAGCAGATGGGAGTGTCTTCCTGTATGAACTGTGAACATTTTCTTTCCATAAAGAGTAGACATTTTACCAGAGAGTCAGTGTATGTTGAACAGCGGTCTGAAACCACTGCACTCCTCTTTGCCAGAGTAAAAGTCTGTTATTTATTATATTCTTGGTTGTGTGTCTTAATTCTGAGGTTAATACAGTCCTGGTAAAGGTTAAGAAATTCCCTGACATGACAACAGCTTGAAAAATTTGTGGAATATGGGGAATTTAAGGGGTGGATAAGATTTGATAAAGATTTTTTCCGAAGATTCAAGGCAAGGGAGAATGTTGCGGTTCTGTAAATGTGAAGTTCATAAAAATGTAACCAGGGCTGCAGGACACTTCTAGTGGTATTTAGTAGTCTCATGTGTTGTTGTTTCACTTACTGTACTGGGAAAGAAAAAGTGTCTGTACACCTTTTGTTGCGCTATAGAGTACCACACCAAAATTAGCATGGAGCCATCTTGAGGCATATAGCTGAATTTTATATTTACTATATTTTATTTAATATAACAATATGTACGATGTGTCATACGATTTTCTTTTCTTTTGCAATGCAAACCTAAACTGTGCAAAAATAGAGGATACAACAACACATAATATATGCATTTTGCAATGCTTCAAGTTGTCTGTGTTTTTTTAGTTCATTGTACATTGAGAGATTAAGACCACATTTACACATAGCCGGGTATTTACAGAAACGAATATTTCTGCCCCTCCGTTTTCAAAAATAACGTTGTACACACAACATCGTTTTCAAAAAAGTTTCTGTTTACATGAACCCGCATAAATACGCCCTTCTATGGAGGGATGCAGTAACTCCGAAAGAGACAGTAGTGATGAGCGCGACATTCGGAAGTTCTCATGCCATTCGTCCGGGAGGACGACTTCTTTTTCGAAGTTTTCCCACCAGACAGCAGTTTGCCCTGGTCGGATCCAAAACCCGCGACGGCGACGTTGGCAGGCAATGTAGCCTATGTCTTGGGAGTGAAAGCAGTAGAAAGACTGCTGACCTCCGTGCAGTTCTTTGCCTCTGCTCCTCCATAGAAAAGCAGTTGTGTTTGTAAATACAAACAGGCGTTTGCATTAACGTATAAATGAGCACTACCTGACTGTTCACAAAAGTGCGTGGACGCCTCGCGGACCCCCCCCCCCCCCCCCCCACGTTTTTAACACGTGTTCGAATTCCCCTTAACTAATCGCGGCCAAGATAAATATATTTTTTCTGAAACAAACCTTAATAATAAAAGCCATATATGTTCTCTACGAAACTGTGTTGTTACAATTCGCCAAAGGACATTTAATTCCTTGTGCTTCGTTCATTTTCATTTGTACTACACACTTCTACCTAACTTTGGTATCGCTGCTGGTTTTACGAAAATGGGTATTCCTCCTATCAAGTTACTAGAAACTGATTGACACTTACTTTATCCAATAGTACTCATTCTCAGGTTTAAAATGGTACCTCCTTTGCCTGTCGTTGAGTAATGTAAAGGTCTGATTGGATAATGCGTAACCGAGTGAACAAGATTTATGACCCGCGCGTAATGACGCAGCTCATTGCTCTCTTCACTCTGACAGCCTGCAGACGAATTTGACGCGACACCGAGATACGAAATACGAGTTTCATGCGAGTTTAGATAATAGTTTATATTATAGTCCTATAGTTTATATTATTTTATATTTTATATTATTGTCTATATTATTGTCTATTCCTTCATTCAAAAATGAAGAAATATACCACCGAACAAGCTTTGGAGTTCATGTTTGAAGACAGCGAAGAAGACGATGTTGGAAGCTGGGCAGATGATAATTCCGATGGAGCAAGTATTGATTCCTTCGATGAGTTGGATTGGGAAGAACGCACTGACCGTGTCCTTGACATGTAAGTACATATCTGCATTTACTACTATGAGCATGCATTTTGGTATGTTTCCACGATATTATTACCAAGTATTATCTGACTAAAAAGCATGAATGCTAGCAAGCTGGCTGTTGTTATGTTATGTTGAGCGTCTTATTTGTTTGCTGTTTACATAGTAATAGTGTTGTAATAGTAGTAATATAATAGAACTAATAGTGTTGTTTACATAGTAAAAAATGCTCATAAAAAGCACGAATGCTAGCAAGCTGGCTGAGCTACTTAGGTTATGTGGGTGGATGCAGCCTTCATCACGCATTGCTTATTTTATATTGACGTTTTCCTGGTCTTATTTGTTTGCTGTTTACATAGTAATAGTGTTGTAATAGCAGTAATATAATAGAACTAATAGTGATGTTTACATAGTAAGAAATGCTCATATGACTGATGGAACAGAATGTACTCTTGTCTATAATCTTTGATTTACGGACACGCACCTGACCCATTCGCACCTCGATAAACCAGCCGCATTCCTGCTATCAAAACCCCCCTCTTTACCCTTTGTCCCCTGATCTCATCCCATCAACCTTAGATTATCCTCATTAGTATGTATTATCAGACTCTGTAACCCAGACATCTAGATATATACTCTCTTTTGTCTCACAGATAAATGAGCAATTAGCATCTAGAACTCTATAAACCAGCTCCCTTCCTGCTATCAACGACCCCCTCTTCACCCTTCGTCACCTGTTCTCATCCCACCAACCATAGAGTATCCTCATTAGTATGTATTATCAGACTCTGTAACCCAGACATCTAGAAATATACTCTCTTTTGTCTCACAGACAACTGAGCAATTATCACCTTACCCCACCCCATAGCAGGAAGGAATAAACCAAACCCATGTTGCATATATCTTATTTTTAGTTGCATATTGTGTTTTGTTATTTTACAAAGTTGTTTTGGAGATGTTCAGTTGTGCTTACATAGTAATCTATAGTTTTATTTTCGCTGGGTTGTTTGTATAACATTTGCCAATTGATTTTTTTTTTCAGAGATGTCCCTGCACGAGACACACCTGTCCTCTCCCCTCATCCAACACCCCTCAGCTCTTCTGACCTGCCTGGACCGTCAAGGCCTCCTCCAGCTCGAAGGCAGATGAAGGCCAAAAGGAGAGTGAGGTCATCCTCCAAGGTAGCAACAGCATCCACACCATGGCTGCTTCCTTCAAAGAGGAGGAGACCTGCCCCACTGGGGGATAGAGGGCATGCTGGTGGTTCTGAGGAGAACGTGTGCCCTTCACAGATTCCTGCAAGGCAGACGAGGGCCAAAAGGAGAGTGAAGTCATCCTCCCAGACAGCAACAGCACCCATACCACTGCTGCCTCCTTCACCGGTGGATAGATGGCATGATGGTGCTGAAGAGGACGTGTGCCCCCCACAGTTTCCGTTCTGCCCTAAGAGGATGCCTGGAGCGCAGCTTGATTCCCAGAAATCATACAGCCCCAAGGAAATCTTCGACCTGTTTTTCACAAACAATGCCAGAGTGGTTACACGTGTGACTTCACCATTTACGAGGGAAAGGCGCCGTCTCCGAGTGGCAATGGACTAACTTTTGACGCAGTTGTCAACCTGCTCAAGGTGCCCTATCTTGGCACGGGGTTCCATGTTTATGTAGACAACTTCTACACCAGCACCAAGCTTTTCAGCCATCTACACCAGGTGCGCTTTGGGGCTTGTGGGACCATCCGGGAGAACCGTGTGGGGTTTCCACGGACAACAGAGAATGCGCTGGGCAAGAAGGCTGCCAGAGGGGACATGCGCTGGATACGCGAGGGCTCCTTGCTTTATGTAAAGTGGAAGGACACACGTGACGTTACCATGTGTTCCACGATACACAAAGCGAACAGTGGGCAGAGTGTGCAGCGCCGTGTCCGCAACCCCGATGGTACCTGGTCCAGGAGGGAGTTTCCTGTGCCTGATGCAGTCAAGCAGTACAACAAGAGCATGGGGGGGGTGGACCTCTCTGATGCTCTCATCAAACATTTCTCTGTTACCCGGAAAACAAGCCGCTGGTACCTGAAGTTCTTTCTACACTTTGTAGATAATGCGGTGGTGAACAGTTTCCTCATCCACAAGGAGATGGCAGAGATGAAGAACCAGAAACTCCTCACCCAGAAAAAATTCAGGATTGCACTGTGTGAGCAGCTGGGTAAAGTTGGGAAGGAGCTGGCATCCAACGAGGCATCCACGGACCACGTCCCATTGGAAGCCTGCGGACTCTCCAATGATCCACACCTGAAAGCCACCAAGGGGAGGAGGAAGTGCCGAATCTGCAAGTCATCCACTATATGGCTATGTGAGGCTTGTGACGTGCCCCTGTGCATTATCCCAGGGCGGTGTTGCTTCAGATTTTGGCACAAGCGTGTCTGATTTAAAAAAAAAAAATGATCGTTTTCCGTGATAAAACCTCCGTTTTCGTGTAAATGAAAGGCCAAAACGCATGAAAATATATGCGTTTTCCCATCGTGTAAACGGGGTATAAGTAATTTAAAGGGAGAGAGCATATGCTATAGTTGTGGCAGCATGAATGTGTATGTCTGCAAAGCCCACTGTGTGAAGAGATTTGAAAAAGTGGACATGGTATTGAGAAAAAAGTGAAAATGATTGGGACATTTTTTTATAGTAACCCTTTACATGTAAAGAGCATGACAATTCACTGTCACTGTGAAACTCATTGATAGCAACTAAGTATTTGGTCTTGTGATACTCACTGTAGTGTCTCCAGTTTACAGTTTGGATCCTCCAGAAGAGAAGAAAGATGCTTCACTCCTGAGTCTCCTGCTTCATTCCCACTCAGCTGCATATCTCTCATGTGTGAGGGGTTTGATGTCAGTGCTGATGCAAGAGCTATGAAGCCTTCCTCTGTAATACTGCAGTCTGACAGGCTGTAGAGAGAAAAGGAAACATTTTCTTTCTTTCCTTTTAGAAATTAAAATGTTAGTCAAATTCAGAATACTTTTTTCACACAATATTGTGTTTTTGTGCTGCTGGATTACAGTTTTTCCCAATCATTTTCACATTTGTTTCAATACCATGTATACCTTTTCAAAACACTTAACACATTCCCTATATCAGTAGACTTGAACCACCTGTTTATACTTTTCTATTGCTTACATACAAAATGCATTCAATGACCACTTCTTCCGAAAAATTCATGGTCTCAGTCAATGTTCACCACCAGCAAATCTCTGTGCAGCTACAGCATTTTTGGCTGACATTAAGATACATTGTTCAAAGCAGTTAACTTTTAGTTCAAAACCAGAGACAATTTAGATAACTGTAGATGGAAAGATGGTGTATTTTGAAAGAATTTAAATTATACACTTGAAATAAGGCAGATTATTCTATACATTTTGCTGAAAATGTATCAAATGTTCTGCTTTGTTTTGTTAGTTTGCAGCTTTGTTACCAACTATACAAAGATACAAAAGTGGTGCAGTACAGCATTTGCATTGAAATGTGCATGAACAAAGGACAAAGATATAGTGGACGCTGAAGACATTTACCCACCATTACTGCTGTATATGTAAGTCATGGGCTATCAATGAGACAAAGTGACCCAAAATTGCAACTATAACAAACACTTTTATGCAAAGTGACTTACAATAGCATCTTGAATTCCAGGAATTTAATTCAGGTCAGCTACTTGTTATTCAACAACACTAAGCACTGTACCAATGATCACACATGGTACATTTGCCACACTCAAAAGTGGTGAATACAGTATTGTGACAGGCAAACCAACAGATCAAAACAGTTTGTTCTTGGTGTCATGACAACAGCTTGGAATATGGGGAATTTTAGGGGTGGATAAGGTGAGTTAAAGATTTTTCAAAAGATTCAAAACAAGGTAGAATGTTGTGGTTCTTTAAATGTGAAGTTCATAAAAAAACTCACTATGGATCAGCATTAGGTCTGCAGGACACTTCTAGTGTTATGCAGTAGTATCATGTGTTGTTGTTTCACTTACTGTACTGGAAAAGATGTGTCTGCACACTTTTTTGTACTATATTATACCACATACAATTTAGCATGGAGCTGTCTTGAGGCATATAGCTGAATTTCATGTTCACTGTATTTTATTTTATATTACAATATGTACAAGGTGTCATATGTTTTCATTTTCTTTTGCAATGCAAGACTAAACTCTGCAAATATAGATGATACAGCAACACATAATATATGCATTTTGCAATGCTTCAAGTTGTCTGTGTTTTTTTGTTCATAGTACATTGAGAGATAAAGTAGTTTAATGGGAGATAGCATATGCTATAGTTATGGCAGCATGAATAACTTTTGGGTGAAGTATGAAGTGTGGTTGGTGGTTGTAGTGCATTTTGCACCAAAGATTAACTGATGTGCTGAGGTGTATGTCTGTAAAGCCCACTGTGTGAAGAGGTTTGAAAAAGCAGACATGGTATTGAGACAAGTGTGAAAATGATTGGATTTTTTTTATAGTAAGCCTTTACATGTAAAAAGCATGACAATTCACTGTCACTGTCAAACTTATCGATAGCAACTCAGTATTTGGTGTTGTGATACTCACTCTAGTTCCTCCAGTTCACAGTTGGGATCCTCCAGAAGAGAGCAAAGATGCTTCACTCCTGAGTCTCCTGCTTCATTCCCACTCAGCTGCAGGTCTCTCACGTGTGAGGGGTTTGATTTCAGTGCTAATGCAAGATAACTGAAGCCTTGCTCTGTAATACTGCATTCTGACAGGCTGAAGAGAGAAAAGGAAACATTTTATTTTCTTTCAGACATTTCCAACAATATTGTGTTTTTGTGTGTATGTGTGTGTGTGTGTGTGTGGGGGGGGGGGGGGGGGGTTCTCTGTGTTTTTGTGTGTGAGGGATCTAGGCGGGCATCTAGTGGTGAAAATATAGAAAAAAAAACATGGTGAAGGAGATGATGTGTTCTTACAAAAATATACTATTATTTATTTTGCTGGGAAAATCTTTCATATAGCCCCAAACATATATACACAAAACAAACAAACATAAATCCGTACTTAAAAAAGTACTCAAAACTAGTCAAAGAGTGTCAAACAGCAAGCTCAGTATTTACTTCATCTCACATCAGGTAAGTACATCTTCTCTTCCACCTTTCTGAAGGAATGAGGCACCCTTAAAAAATGCTGCCCATTGGGCTAAATCGGACCAATCAGCCCCAATTGGACCCAACCTTTTCAGTGGGGTAACCCTCCCCACGTCAGTCCAATAATATCCATAGTATGTTGCATTAATAAATAAATAAATAAGTTCACCACCAATTTCACCATTGCACCCAAAATTATACATTTACCATATTTACACATCTTACACAGACCACAAATATTATTAACATACATACACATACATAACATACAAATGTCACATCAAACACCCCTCATTCCAATTCCCTTCTCCCTCCTCGTGGAGAAATACCACTCCTAAGCCGCACAGGCTTCTGCAAACAAGCAGCAGTGCGGGAGGTTGGGTGAGAGTGAGTATCTGTATGTATGAATGAATTAACCAGGGTTGTATGCTGTAACAGAGAGTAAATGTGACATAACCTAGTGGGTACCGCACTAGGACATGGATTGTAATGATAATAAACAGTTGATCAGTGACGATAGTGGATTCATTGTTTCTGTTAAAAAGCAGGAACACCGTGTGCAACCACACAATGGAGTTTGCGCCTGAACTTGCGCCAAACTCACACAGCCAACCATGCACACATCCGCATGGAATGGGTAGCTAGCGACAGACATGACTAGGCGTGTTTGTGCAATGTCTCTCTCTCCCGTTCTTGCGGGAAAGGTGAGTCAGGTCTCTTTCCCGCTCTTGCGGGGCATTGTGAGATGCACTCCATTTTACTGCAAAGGTGAGAAGGGGGGAATTCACCTTTGTACATTGTGGTTGTGTGTGTGTGTGGTGTGTGTGTGTGTGCGTGTGTCTGTGTGTGTGTGTTTTAGGTACACCTGGAATTCGTCCATTGTTTTTTACTTTAATCAGTAACTTGTTTAACCTGAACCTACGTAAAACTTCAGCCCACTGTAATTTGATGCGACTTTATCCACGCCCCCCCCCCTGAGCTTGGACAATAGCCACGTATCCACAGATATCGTCTCTCTCTCTCTGGCTTTGCCAGGAAAACACATTTCTTCTCACCTCCAGCATCACCTGGAGCACACCGTCTCGTTCGTCCACCTCCAAGGGTGTAGGCCTACTCTCTTTGTTCTCTCACACGAAAGAGAACAGACAAAGCTATCACTTTTGTCTACGGCAGTGATTTCCAAACTTTTTACAGTCCCGTACCCCTTCAGACATTCAATCTCCAGCTACGTACCCCCCCCCCCCCCCCCCCCCCCCCGTTTAAAAAAATAAATAATCCTTTTCATCTTTTAGGTGCATTCCGTTTTATTCCGTTTCGGCCCATTTTGTTCACCCTGAGGTAGATTGATGGCTTAAAATTAGTAAATAATATATGCCAGAAGTGACCCAAACCTTCTAAGGTTGTTGTTTGCCGCCCATCAACAGAACAGAAGACTAAAAAAACATTATTTGCAGGCGATTGGGAGAATGAGCAAATTAATTTGACAGGCTGTAGCGGAGGTGTGTGTGTCAACCGTTGAACAAGGGGGCGTGGCCGGAGCAGAGTTCAGCACAGACGTGACATTTTCTCAGTTGTTTTTTGTTTTTTAATTAATGCTTGTTCTGCCTCCAGGCATTTAATTTGAATTGTTACGCTTGCAACGTGTACAATTTCAGTTTCATCCAGACTCTTATTTTGACGTTTGTATTTTTGAGCTGTACAGGAAGTAGGCAGGTAAATTGTTTAGAATAATTTAGAAACGGCAGGCTAATTAAGAGTGCAGACGGTCATTACGCCGGGGAGATTCCTTATTTACAGGTTGATTCCCCAGCAGAGGCATCGCTGTATGTATCTTACATTTACATTTACATTTAGTCATTTAGCAGACGCTTTTGTCCAAAGCAACGTACAAGGGAGAGAACAGTCAAGCTAAGAGCAATAAAAAAGCATGGTGTAACAATAAATACTACTTTACATGAGAATTAGAAAAACAACAACCTAGAAAAGAGGAAAAAGAAGTGCAGGAATGTAACTGCTGAAGTGCAAGTTAAGCGCTAGTCAGGTGCCAGTTAGGAGGGGAGGTGCTCTCTGAAGAGTTGGGTCTTCAAAAGCTTCTTGAAGGTAGAGAGGGACGCCCCTGCTCTGGTAGTACTAGGCAGTTCGTTCCACCAACGTGGAACTATAAATGAAAATAGTCTGGATTGCCGTGCTTGCACGGACGGCAGTGCCAAACGACGCTCACTAGACGAGCGCAGCGTCCTGGGTGTAACATTTGCCCTTACAAGAGCATTTAGGTAGGTGGGAGCAGAACCAGTAAGCACTCTGTAGGCAAGCATAAGTGACTTGAACTTAATGCGAGCAGCTACTGGCAGCCAGTGGAGCTCGATGAGTAGCGGGGTGACGTGTGCCCTTTTCGGTTGGTTGAACACCAGACGCGCCGCCGCGTTCTGGATCATCTGTAGTGGTTTCACCACGCAAGCCGGCAGGCCCGTTAGGAGGGCGTTGCAGTAGTCAAGGCGGGAGCTCACCAAGGTTTGCACCAGCAGCTGGGTGGCATACTGGGTTAGGTACGGCCTGATTTTGCGGATGTTGTTATAACTAACTTAATTCATTAGAATGTTCATTTCATGGTTTAAAAACGAAGTTATAATGCTAAAACCTAAGTGGCAATGTTAAAATATGGATGTTAGTTCTAACACGTGGATGCTATTACGATAATGCTAGCTCTAGGAAAGGTTAACAGTTAGCTTTACATGTGATTTATATACTTCATGGAACTAGGTGACTTCACTAATTGCAATATTTTGCTGTTTTCTAGTTTCACTCGCTTTCATCTTTTGATCTTATCAATGTGGATTCAGTACAACGTGAAGAGTGAAAATGAAGCTACAAACAAGAATTTAAGGCATTCTTCATGTTCATGAACAGAAGAGAGTTTAGCTTGCTGTCTAGTTGAAGTTATCACACCTCAACGAGGACAGTACAATGCTTGTTCATCATTGTGATAGTTGTTGTGTTTATTAGAAAGAAATACAGCCTTGCAGGGCAAAATACAGGGGAATTTGGGCGATTTTGATGCACAAAATGATGTTTCCGTCTGAAAGTTGCAATTCTGTTTCAAAGGGTACATTCCGCGAATTCTGTCCGTTTTCCGTTATCGCGGACATTTTCTCCCCGCGTACCCCCTGAACCACTTCACGTACCCCTGGGGGTACGCGTACCCCATTTTAGGAACCGAGGGTCTACGGCAAACAATAGCCTAAGATCTCTCGTTGGCCAAACACAGACCGCTAACGTAGACGTGCACACACATGCACGCGGAACTGCGGTGATCAAACAAAGACACACACACATTCTTTCTGGTGCGCTCCTAACAGCGCAACCCCGAGCCCACAAGCCCTCACACACACACACACACACACACTCCCTCTCTCTTACACATCCCCACACTCCTTCAATTCATTGGTTAGTTACATTTAGCTAGATTACATAATGTGTGTTATTTTCTTATCATCGTGTAAATAAATACTTTGATTATATACGCTGGTCTATTTAATGTTACACAAGAATGAACGTTGCCAACCTCTTCTATTCAGAACTCCAATGAACTTCAACCTTGCTATTAATAAGGTAACTTCGGTTGTAGTTATTAATTTAATTAATAATCAGAGTTCCAAATTGATAGTTTAATATATTTTATGAGACTGATATATTAAATGAGACTGATTTGTGGATTATCTTTATTTTGACCACCGTGGAGGACACTACACTTTGTGTGGTGCCCCCTAGGTGTTCAACTTAATTGATCTGCCTTTGTGTTGAATGGTTGATGCCTGTCCAATCGGGTGAGATTACCAACATTTACATTTACATTTACATTTAGTCATTTAGCAGACGCTTTTGTCCAAAGCGACATACAAGGGAGAGAACAGTCAAGCTAAGAGCAATAAAAACCATGGTGTAACAATAAATACTACTTTACATGAGAATTAGGAAAACAACAACCTAGAAAAAGGAAAAAAAAGTGCAGAAATGTAACTGCTGAAGTGCAAGTTAAGCGCTAGTCAGGTGCCAGTTAGGAAGGGAGGTGCTCTCTGAAGAGTTGGGTCTTCAAAAGCTTCTTGAAGGTAGAGAGGGACGCCCCTGCTCTGGTAGTACTAGGCAGTTCGTTCCACCAACGTGGAACTACAAATGAGAATAGTCTGGATTGCCGTGCTTGCACAGACGGCAGTGCCAAACGACGCTCACTAGACGAGCGCAGCGTCCTGGGTGTAACATTTGCCCTTACAAGAGCATTTAGGTAGGTGGGAGCAGAACCAGCAAACACTCTGTAGGTAAGCATAAGTGACTTGAACTTAATGCGAGCAGCTAAAGAGTCAATATTGATATTGATGTTGTGGTGGATGACCTGTTTGGCTGGGAAGACCATCAGTTCCGTTTTGGCCAGGTTCAGCTGAAGGTGGTGATTTTTCATCCATGTGGATATATCAGCAAGACAGTCCGAGATCCGCGCCGAGACCGTGGTGTCCTCAGGAGGGAAAGACAAACAGTTGAGTATCATCGGCATAACAGTGGTAGGAAAAACCATGCGAGCGGATGATAGGGCCCAACGAGGTGGTGTAAATGGCAAAGAGAAGTGGTCCCAGTGGCACCCCAGTGGTGAGGCGGTGAGGTACAGACAGCTGACCTTGCCATGACACATTGAACGAGCGCCCAGTGAGGTAGGATTCAAACCAGGAGTGCGCATTGCCAGAAATGCCCATACTTGACAGTATGGACAGAAGGATGCGGTGGTTGACTGTATCAAACGCAGCTGATAAGTCAAGCGGGACGAGAGCCGAGGATTGTGCTGCTGCTCTAGCTGTTTTTAAGGCCTCCGTTACAGACAACAGGGCTGTTTCGGTGGAGTGACCGCTTTTGAATCCAGACTGGTTTGGATCGAGGAGATTGTTCTTTGACAGGAACTCGGTGACCTGTTTGGAAGCTGCCCTCTCAATGGTTTTAGATAGGAGCGTGAGAAGTGAGACCGGTCGATAGTTTTCCACCTGAGTGGGATCGAGAGACGGCTTCTTGAGCAGCGTATTGTTGCTGTTGCAAGGACAGCACCAGTGTGTCTTGGTGGCCCTCGCAAAGCCGGTATCACAATTTACACACAATTGCACCCACATTTACCCGGCGCCTGCTCACAGGGTAAGGTACCTACATAGTCTGGAACTCCCAATTTCACCTACCGTGTGATACTGATGGAAAGGGAGAATGTTTACTGCTAGATTACAGTTTTTTCCAATCATTTTCACACTTGTTGCAATACCATGTATACTTTTTCAAAACACTTAACACATTCCCCATATCAGTAGACGTGAACTAAACTGTGGATACTTTACCATTGCTTACATACAAAATGCATTCAATGATCACTTCTTCCGAAAAATTCATGGTTTCAGTCAATGTTCACCACCAGCAAAACTCTGTGCAGCTACAGCAATTTTTGCTGACATTTAGATACTCTGTTCAAAACAGTTAACTTTAAGTTCAAAACCAGAAAAGATTTAGATAATTGTAGATGATAAATATGCTGTATTTTGACAGACAATTGAAATTATACACTTGAAATGAAGCAGATTATTCTATAATTATTGCATCAATGTATCAAATTTATTTTGCAGCCTTGTTACCAACTATACTATACAACGATACAAAATTGGTGCAGTACAGCATTTGCTTTGAAATGTGCATGTATGAATGACAAATAGAGATATTGTCACACCGGCACCGGGCACTCCCTCGGCCACACCTCCTCGTTCAAGAATCGAGTTGGCCAAAGGCCTGAAGGTTCACAAAAAGCGATGTCCAATAATGATTGCATCCAACGAAATGGCGATCTCAGGCATGCTCCCCTGTGAGGCAATGAGGAAGCCTTTTATACCGGGTGTCGGCCAATGACGACCTAATTGGGAAAAGGCGTGACAAACAGGCCATCAAACTGAAACAATATTAACTCACCACCAGGGTGGGCCAAACTGGCTGGGGAAAATAACTAAGAAAAGGACAGGTTCTTAACACACCCGTATTCCTTTTATTTTGTCGAAGTTTTGTGCCTTTTGTCTTTGTTTGTTCCACCCTTATCCCTTTTATTTGGCCCAAGCCGTGTGCCTTGACTGTTGTCAAGTACTCTTGCACATTCCTGTTACCAAAACACCCCCCTCCCCCTCTCTCACAGTCAAATGCTTTAATACTTGAATGTCCTGTTAACCCCTCATACTGTTGTTGGTTTCTCATGTGAGATTCGATAAGTGGGGCCGACAGTGGTACAGGAGGTAGAGAAGTCGTTTAGTAATCAGAAGGTAATCAGAAGGTTGCTAGTGTGATTCCCTGTCGAAGCGTCCTTGAGCAAGACACTGAACCCCTAATTGCTCCTGATGTGCAGTGTGCCATCAGTGTAAATGTGTATACATCCTTGTAAGTCGCTTTGGATAAAAGCGTCTGCTAAATGACTAAATGTAAATGTAAGTATACGCAGCCAAGAATTCGGACCCTAAGGGACCCAACATTTGACGTCCAGTCAGAGAAGAAGATTACCCCTCCCCTGCCCAACAGGAGCGAGGGGAAACCGCATCAGCTGCCACCAACACACCGCATCTAACACCTCCTTGTTTCTGTGTGTCCCGGGGCTTTTGGGCCTCCTGGAGCCGTGGACTCATGCTGAAGTGATGGACTGTCCACCCTTCCCCAGAGATACACATACTCACACTAAACATTGACAACCCTATGACCACAATGGACACCTGTACACTTCAACCAGCCATCCACCTGCTTGGAAGACCTCTGGCTACTGTTCCTGATTCAGCACTTCTTGTCATGGTAGAGACTACCCAGCCAGAACACTAACATACATGGCAGAAGGACTCTGCATATGGGTTCTGGGTGTTTTACATTATAACTTTAGTTTGAGCAATACAATGCTCATATGGGGGACTGATGGAACCGCATATTGATGTTTTCCTGATTGGCTGTTAGAATATGGGGGACTGATGGAAGCGGAAATATTGCTATTCTGTTGTTGTTAGACATTAACTAAGTGTAGCCTTATTTTGTATCTGTAACTCATTCTTGGATGTGCACTCTGTCTGCCTCACTGAGACCTGAACAAATGGCATGCAAATCCCTCCCCCCCAGATAGTCTCCTTCCTGCTATCACCCTGTGTACCCTGTTATCACCCCCCTCCCCCCATAGGTGAACCCCTTACCCCACTATCTCCCCCTTCCTCACACTAGGGTGTGGTCATCCCCTCCCCCAGGGGCGGACTGGCCATCGGGGATACCGGGGGAATCCCCGGTGGGCCGACGGGGTTGGGGTGGTCCAAAACACCGGCCCAATTTCATCACCAACCGGCCCTCCCTCTACTATCGCCGGCACAGACTATACTGTATGCTTCAGAGAACACGTATAATTTACTCGAATAACTTTAGTTGTTGGAAACTACTGACTGAAATTTATACTACTGTTCGTGGTCTGTATTCACACTCATGGTGCCTAGTTTTCGAAAAAAAGTGTCTTCTGAAATGTGTTCTTATGGACTTCGGAAGACCACCATAAGAAAAGATACCCACCTGATTCATAAACGCCTGAAAATGGGTTTTTACACAGCCGAAGTGTTCTCAGCTGTGCGGATTGAGGATGAGGATTCTTAAATTGAACGCACTACTCAACACTTGCGTAACTCGCTCGCAGACAAAGTCGTTTTTAAAAGTGAGAGCATGTCATCAGCACCAAAACGTAAAGGTGAAGCTGAAAAGCTCAGGGAGAAAAAGAAAAGATGTCTGCAGGAAGGAATGTTTAAAAATCTCTGATTTATTTGGGAAAGCACCAACTGGAGACAGTGATACGAAGGCAAATTGTGGCGTTGACTTGGCCAATTTTAGCTTGCTTTTCACAGATGAGGTAACGTTCCCTACAAGCTAGCCTAGCTAACGTTAGGTAGATAAATGTCCAAAATTGAGACCGTTATGATCTGGTAAAATAAGCAAACTGGCGCTGTTGTTATCATCGAGATTATCTAATTTAACATGTTAGCCGTAGTGACTTGTTTACAATCGATGAGCAAGCTGTCCATGGTGGTAGTTGTAAAGAGGGCAATCTTATCATTTTTAATCATTTATGTCAAATAAGTTAACCAGCTAGATTGTTATGCTAAAATCACCGTGTTACACACAACACTAACATTATAAACAATGTTAATATGTTATCTAGATTAGATAGTGAGGTAATAATAACACATGAGTATACTGATGTTGTTTTTTATTACCATGTGACTATAATGCACCATGGCCGGCAGAGTTAGTTTAGGTTCTGTTACTTAACTTACTGTTTTGTTATGCACCTTCAACACCCCTACACACACACCCAGCATGCAACACTACTGATACCACTGATGTTCACACCCCATCGTATGTTCTATTCTGTTCATTTCTACAATATAGTTCATACTAATTCTACCCTCTGATTCCAGTTTCTTTATTGTGTGGACATTGATTCTTTAATGTTCTGTAGTTATACGTATAACCATCTGATACTAGCCCAGTTAAGCCTATTCATCTAGCAAACTATACCTACCTTGGAGTATTACAATATTACAATAATATGTCCATCCAGGCAAGTGGATCCAAATGTTATAAAGAGAAAAAACATATATGATGTAATTTCTTCCAAAATAATGTTAAGTGTATGGGTATTTTTCCAAGTAGGTCACTGACTGGTCGATACGTGCGATGCATTGGGTGGTTAACGCGCCATGTATTGAGTGGGCAGCGCGCCGTGTACTGAGTGGGCCGCGCGCCGTGTATTGAGTGGGCCGGTCTGACAGTAACTCCCGGGCCACTTTTTTCCCCCAGTCCGCCCCTGCCTCGTTCATTTACATTTACATTTACATTTAGTCATTTAGCAGACGCTTTTGTCCAAAGCGACGTACAAGGGAGAGAATATTCAAGCTACGAGCAATAGAACCTGGTGTAACAATAAATAAATACTACTTTACATTAGAAATATAACAAAATGAAATAAAAAGAAAGAAAGAGTGCAGAAGTGTAACTGCTGTAATTGCAAGTTACGCACTAGTCGAAGTGCCAGTTAGGACGGGAAGTGCTCTCTGAAGAGTTGGGTCTTCAAAAGCTTCTTAAAGGTAGAGAGGGACGCCCCTGCTCTGGTAGTGCTGGGCAGCTCATTCCACCAACGTGGAACTACAAATGAGAATAGTCTGGACTGCCGTGCTTGCACAGACGGCAGTGCCAAACGACGCTCACTAGAAGAGCGCAGCATCCTGGGTGTAACATTTGCCCTTACAAGAGCATTTAGGTAGGTGGGAGCAGAACCATCAAGCACTCTGTAGGCAAGCATAAGTGACTTGAACTTAATGCGAGCAGCTACAGGCAGCCAGCGGAGGTCAATGAGTAGCGGGGTGACGTGTGCCCTCTTCGGTTGGTTGAACACCAGACGCGCCGCCGCGTTCTGGATCATTTGTAGTGGTTTCACCACGCAAGCCGGCAGGCCCGTTAGGAGGGCGTTGCAGTAATCAAGGCGTGAATTCACCAAGGTTTGCACCAGCAGCTGGGTGGCATACTGGGTTAGGTACGGCCTGATTTTGCGGATGTTGAATAGCGCAAAGCGGCAGGACCTAGAGACAGAGGCAATGTGGTCCGTGAAAGTCAGTTGGTCATCAATAATGACCCCGAGGTTTCTTGCTGTTTTGGATGGAACAAGAGACAAGGAGTCAATATTGATGCTGATGTTGTGGTGGATGGCCTGTTTGGCTGGAAAGACCATCAGTTCCGTTTTGGCCAGGTTCAGCTGAAGGTGGTGGTTTTTCATCCATGTGGATATATCAGCAAGACAGTCCGAGATCCGCGCTGAGACAGTGGTGTCCTCAGGAGGGAAAGACAGAAACAGTTGAGTATCATCGGCATAGCAATGATAGGAAAAACCATGCGAGCGGATGATAGGGCCCAGCGAAGTGGTGTAAATGGCAAAGAGAAGTGGTCCCATCACCGAGCCTTGGGGCACCCCTGTGGTAAGGTGGTGAGGTACAGACAGCTGACCTTGCCATGACACATTGAACGAGCGCCCAGTGAGGTACGATTCAAACCAGGAGTGCGCCTTGCCAGAAATGCCCATACTTGACAGTATGGACAGAAGGATGCGGTGGTTGACTGTATCAAACGCAGCTGATAAATCAAGCAGGACGAGAGCTGAGGATTGAGCTGCTGCTCTAGCTGTTTTCAAGGCCTCTGTCACAGACAACAGGGCTGTTTCGGTGGAGTGACCACTTTTGAATCCAGACTGGTTTGGATCGAGGAGATTGTTCCTTGCTAGGAACTCTGTGACCTGTTTGGAAGCTGCCCTCTCAATGGTTTTTGATAGTAGCGTGAGAAGTGAGACCGGTCGATAGTTTCCCACCTGAGTGGGATCGAGAGACGGCTTCTTGAGCAGCGGTGTTACCCGAGCCACTTTAAATGAAGAGGGGAATGTTCCAGAATTAAATGAAGCATTAATCACCTGTGTTATTGCCGGTAAGACGGCAGGCGATATGGCTTGAAGGATATTGGATGGGATGGGGTCCAGCGGGCATGTAGTTGGACGGCTACCTGTTAGGATTTTGGAGACCTCACTCTCGCTGAGAGGGGTGAAAGAAGGAAATGATGAGCCATTGACGGTTGCGCCCTTAGGGGGGGGAGACAGTTGGTCGAACTGTTTCCCGATGGCTGCCACTTTCTCTGTGAAAAAGGAAGCAAAGTTATCAGCAGTGAGGTTAGTAGCTGGGGGAGGAGGAGGAGGGTAGAGCAGAGTTTTGAAGGTGGAGAATAGTTCCCCACTCACATGGTATCATCACTCAGAATGGGGGAGGAGGAGGAGGGTAGAGCAGAGTTTTGAAGTTTGGAGAATCGTTCCCCACTCACATGGTATCATCACTCAGAATCCCCAGTCTATTAGCTCCCCTCACCTGCTCATTATCTCTCCTACAAAACCCTTCCCCACTCTCCAGTCTGTGTCTGGCTTTGTCAATACTGGACGTAAAGACTCTGCCCATGTGCTCTCTGACGGACTTCCCAGTGATTCCAAGTTTGTGCTTTTCTCATCTAGTTTTGCCTGTGTGGATCTCCTGTGTTTTTGGCTCCTGCGTTTTGCCCTTCTGTACCCACTGAGCTTTAGTTAAATTCCTTTGTTTGAGATTGAACCTGCCTGAGTAACATTAAAGAAACTTCCCTTCGCCGCAAATCTGTTTCTGGAGTCTGAGTTTGTGACAGATATAGTGGTCGCTGAAGACCTTTACCCACTATTACTGCTGTATTTGTAGATCATGGGCTATCAATGAGACAGTGACCCAAAAATACAACTATAACAAACACTTTTATGCAAAGTGACTTACAATAGCAACTTGCATTCCAGGAATTGAATTCAGGTCAGCTACTTGTTATTCAACAACACTAACCACTGTACCAATGATCACACACGGTACATTTGCCACACTCAAAAGTGATGAATACAGTATTGTGACAGTCAAACCAACAGATCAAAACCATTTGTTCTCAGATGTCATGACAACAGCTTGAAATATGTGTGGAATATGGGGAATTTTAGGGGTGTATAAGATATGCTTCAGATTTTTTTCCAAAGATTCAAGGCAAGGGAGAATGTTGCGGTTCTGTATGTGAAGTTCATACAAAATTCACCACGGATCAGCATTAGGGCTGCAGGACACTTCTAGTGGTATTTAGTAGTCTCATGTGTTGTTGTTTCACTTGCTGTACTGGAAAAGAAAAGCACACTTTTTTTTGTACTTTGTACCACACACAATTTAGCATGGAGCTGTTTTGAGGCATATAGCTGAATTTCATATCTACTTGTATTTTATTTTACATTACAATATGTACGAAGTGTCATATGTATAATTTTTCCTTTTCTTTTTCAATGCAAGACTAAACTGTGTAAATATAGATGATACAGCAACACATAATATATGCATTTAGCAATGCTTCAAGTTGTCTGTGTTTTTTTGTAAAAGAGTACATTGAGAGATAACGTAGTTTAATGGGAGAGAGCATATGCTATAGTTCACTTTTGGGTGAAGTATGAAGTGTGGTTGGTGGTTGTAGAGCATTTTTCACCAAAGGTTTACTGATGTGCTGAGGTGTATGTCTGTAAAGCCCACTGTGTGAAGAGGTTTGAAAAAGTGGACATGGTATTGAGACAAGTGTGAGAATGATTGAAAAAAAAAAATGTTGTAACCCTTTACATGTAAAGAGCATGACAATTCACTGTCACTGTCAAACTCATTGATAGCAACTCAGTATTTGGTCTTGTGATACTCACTGTAATGTCTCCAGTTTAAAGTTGGGATCCTCCAGAAGAGAAGAAAGATGCTTCACTCCTGAGTCTCCTGCTTTATTCCCAGTTAGCCGCAGCTCTCTCATGTGTGAGGGGTTTGATTTCAGTGCTGATGCAAGATCTCTGAAGCCTTCCTCTGTAATACTGCAGTCTGACAGGCTGTAGAGAGAAAAGGAAACATTTTCTTTTTTTCCTTTTAGACATTAAAATGTTCAGAATACTTTTTTTCCAACAATATTGTGTTTGTGAGTGTGTGTGTGTGTGTGTGTGTGTTTGAGAGAGATACTGATGGAAGTGGAGAATGATAAGAAGTGTTTACGGCTGGATTACAGTTTTTTATAATCATTTGCACTTGTTTCATTTACATTTAGTCATTTGGCAGACGCTTTTGTCCAAAGCGATGTACAAGGGAGAGAACAGTCAAGTTATGAGCAATAGAGATCTAGTGTAACAATAAATACTACTTTACATAAGAAATATAACAAAAAGAAATAAAAAAGAAAAAGAAGTGCAGAAATGTAACTGCTGTAAGTTCGAGTTAAGTACTAGTAGAATTGCAAGGTAGGAAGGGAGGTGCTTTCTGAAGAGTTGGGTCTTCAAGAGCTTCTTAAAGGTAGAGAGGGATGCCCCTTCTCTGGTAGTACTAGGCAGCTCGTTCCACCATCGTGGAACTACGAATAAGAATAGTGCCATACTTGCACAGGCGGCAGTGCTAAACGACGCTTATTAGACGAGCGCAGCATCCTGGGGGGTAACATTTGACCTTACAAGAGCATTTAAGTAGATGGGAGCAGAGCCAGCAATCACTCTGTAGGCAAGCATAAGTGACTTGAACTTGATGCGAGCAGCTACAGGCTGCCAGTGTAGCTCAATGAGCAGCTGGGTGACGTGTGCCGTCTTTGGTTGGTTGATCATCTGTAGTGGTTTCACCACGCATGACGGCAGGCCGTTAGGAGGGCGTTGCAGTAGTCAAGGCGGGAACTCACCAAGGTTTGCACCAGCAGCTGGGTGGCATACTGGGTTAGGTACGGCCAGATTTTTGCGGATGTTGTATAGTACAAAAGCAGCACGACCGAGAGACAGAGGCAATGTGGGCAGTGGGCAGTGGCAGTTTCAATACCATGTATACTTTTCAAAACACTGAACACATTCACCATATCAGTAGACTTGAACTAAACTGTGGATACTTTTACATTGCTTACATACAAAATGCATTCAATGACCACTTCTTCTGAACAATTCATGGTCTCAGTCAATGTTCACCACCAGCAAAACTCTGTGCAACTGTCACGGGACGTCACGGCTCAGACAGGTGGTTTCAATGAAACAGAGTTAGCCAGGGAACAGGACACACAAAACAGGGAAGACTAATAACCAGAGGGAAAACACTCAGAAGTCCTAAATACTAAGTTAACTACTAAAATAAACACTGAGTCACTCAGGAAAACTAAATCAAGACAAGACTAGACTACAAAACGAAACTTAACCAAACAACACAGTCACATTCTGGAACACGAAAACAAGACTAAACTATGAACTAAAATGGCAGAACAGATACTCAGGACCAGACTGGGAAAGAGACTTAGGGAAACAAACTAAACTGAGATTGCCAGTGTCTAACACTGGGAAACACAGACGGGTAACTAACAATTAAACCTTACAGGAGTGACACGTAACAAACACACACAGAAATAACCATTTACACTTAACAAGGATGACACGTAACAAAACACACACAAAGTCAAACTAATAACTGAGTCTAACTCAGGTAAATGAGCGCACGAGCGCGGAACTGACAACTATGAGTCTCTGTTCTTAAGACTAAGCGCTGGGGCGCGTAACTGAGAGACTCGGTGCACTGCCGGACAAGAAGGTCACTGGATGACCTGGGGTCATGAGGCACGGATCTCGCTGACGTGGAAGGCGCATACGGATAAATGTCTTGAGGAGATAAAGGCGTGGACGAACTTCTCTGCATCTGACAGGGTTAAAGTTGTTTTTGAGATGATAAAAGGAGGTTTTGCACAGGTGTTTTATATGGTCATTAGGAAAGGTGTTAAAGCAGGCAAGGGTACACAGTCTGTCAGGTGAGGGTCAAACCTAACTCCCAGATTAGTGACTGTGGAGGAGAGGGGTATGACCTGACCGTCGAAGGTGAGATGAGTTATGGAGGATAACTGAACCTTGTGTGGAGTGCCAACATGAAGGGCTTCGGTTTTGCTACTGTTTAACTGGAGAAAGTTGTAGCTCATCCATGCATTTATCTTCCCAAGGCAGACAGTGAGACATGACATGGCTGCTGATGGAGATCATTTCCAAACACTGTTAATGACTTAAGAATATAATAATCAAGTGTCTTGTATTATAAATTACCTTATATGAATCATATACTTACTTACTGTAAGCAGGAACATGGCTTTTCTGTGTTTCTGCGTGTGTGTAACTTAGATTATTAGGTGCCACTTAGTCTGCATTTCTACAAGAGCATGTTTAGACCAGAGGTGATCAGCTTCTTCCGACCTTGTGCAAAACTGCCATCCTTGCAATATAGGGAGCCTCGGACGTCAGAGATCCACCACGTGGTTATCCTTGCTAAACTTCTGTCTATATAAACCTTATGCAATGTGTTTATCATTGCTTCACTTTCAGCCTTGTGCTGGGAGTGAGCCCGATTGCAATTGTTGTTTGTCTAATAAATGTACTTATATGCAGCTCCGGAGTCCTGAGGTAACTAGGGTGAATTTTCACCTATCAGCTGCAGAGGGGCTTGGGGCAGTTTTGATGTAAAGCTGTGTGTCGTCATCATAACAGTGGAAAGACATCCTATGTCTGCTGATGACACGACCGAGGGGGAGCATGTAAATAATGAAGAGGATGGGGCAGAGGACCATCCCTTGCGGAAGACCACAGGAGACAGGAAGCAGTCTGGACTTGCATCTTCCCAGTGAGACATATTCAGTTCTGCCAGAAAGGTAAGACTGAAACCACTTGAGTGCAGAGTCTGATAGTCCAATGGTGGTGTGGAGGCACTCTAGGAGGATAGTGTGATCCACTGTGTCAAATGTGGCAGTCAGGTCCAGGAGGATGAGGAGTGAGGGTGATCCTGCATCGGCTGGCATCAGCAGGTCATTCGTCACCCTGAGCAAAGCTGTTTCAGTACTGTGGGCTGAAAGAAATCCTGACTGAAATTTTTCAAACCAGTTTTTGTGTTTGAGGTGGTCCTGAAGTTGAGAAGCAACTACCTTCTCTAACACCTTGGACAGGAAGGCAAGGTTGGAGATAGGCCTGTAGTTGGCTAGAACCTCCGGGTCCAGGGTGGGCTTCTTGGGAAGGGGACGGATGACAGCAACCTTGAGAGCAGGTGGGACACAGCCAGACACAGGAGACATGAGGAAGATAAGCAATGAAAGTCATTGCTGAAAGGGCTGGCTGTTTGCAGAGTGCTGTATCAAAGCATATTCAATGAAAAACACAATGGAAATTTGACTGGAAGGGAATAGTGTTCGATTCAAGAACTTTACAAGGAGTGGACTGAGGCTGGAATCAGTGCATCAAGAGCCACCACGCACAGACGCGTCCAGGAAATGGGCTACAAGTGTTGCATTCCTAGCCATTCCTGAACCAGAGACAAAGTCAGAAGTGTCTCACCTGAGCGAAGGAAAAAAAGAACTGGTCAGTTGCTCAGTGGAAATGTTGCATTTAATTTGGAAATCAAGGTCCCAGAGTCTGGAGGAAGAGTGGAGAGGCACAGAATCCCAGTTGCTTGAAGATTCCACAGTCAGTGATGATTTGGGGTGCCATGTCATCTGCTAGTGTTGGTCCACTGTGCTTTATCAAGTCCAGAGTCAATGCAGCCGTCTACCAGGAGATTTTAGAGCACTTTATGCTTCCGTCTGCTGACAAGCTTCATGGAGATGCTGATTTCCTTTTCCAACAAGACTTGGCACCTGCCTACAGTGCCAAAACGACTGGTAACTGGTTTTCTGCCCAAGGTATTACTGTGCTTGATTGGCCAGCCAACTCGCCTGACCTGAACCCCATAGAGAATATATGGGGTATTGTCAAGAGGAAAATGAGATCCACCAGACCCAACACTACAGATGAGCTGAAGGCCGCTATTAAAGCAACCTGGCCTTCCATAAGACCTCAGCAGTGCCACAGGCTGCTGTCATGCCGCATTGATGCAGTCATTTGTGCAAAAGGAGCCCTGACCAAGTATTGAGTGCATAAATTAACATACTTTTTTTGTGTTTTGAGTTAATAAGCTGATTAGAGCCCTTCTCAGGTCGACATTTCTGTATTGTAAATGTTTTATTCTAATATTTTGATGCACCTGTATATGCTCAGTCTGTGTAATTTCTTATATAAATAATATTGCTATTCTGTTGTTGTAAGACATTAACTAAGTGATTAACTAACCTTATTTTGTATCTGTAACTCATACTTGGATGTGTACTCTGTCTGCCTCACTGAGACCTGAACAAATGGCATGTGAACCCCTCCCCCCCAGATAGCCCTTTGTACCCTGTTATCAACCCCCTCCCCCCATAGGTGAACCCCTCACCCCACTGTCTCCCCCTTCCTCTCACCTATAGGGTGTGGTCATCCCCTCCCCTATTGTATTCTACCTGACTGAATGGTATAAATACTATTCATAGTCTACAGTAAGGTAGGCCTTTATCTGAGCACCAGCTGAGAGGGGGTCTCCACGCCGAAATAAACTCCAGAAACCTGACTGCGTCCTCCGGTCCCTTTTTCAACTTTGGCGTGCTCATTTGGATTCTACCATTTGGTCCTTCGAAAGCCGAGGGGGTTCTTTACCTCCCCGAAACAGCAGAGAATCCGAGCCGACGCTTCAAACATTGTGAGCGGGACAGGTAAGCTATTTACGCTCATTCTATGTGCAGAATTGTTTTGACCATAGTACATAAGGGTGTAGGCTATGAACAAATGTTGGATAAATTACTTGAGGTCCGCGATGCAAATACTTACAGTGTTGAATTTTTACAGGGTGAAAGACGTTTTCAAATTCGCAATATTGGTTGACCGAGCCATGGCTGCGGTGCAGGCATTTGCTTGATAGTTTTATCGGTGGCTTTGCGCATTGAATTGGCATACCAAGGTAGTAATTTATCAGAGCGAGGCGGTTTCATTCGATGTCCGAGTAAACTGTAATAATTGCAATAATCGGATGTGTTATAGTGCGTTGCGTGGTAAGGGTAATTTGGATCATAGCGTGGCGTTTTTAAATTGCCGTCAAAGTAATTTAAACTCGTAGTTCAAGCTGGCTGCAGTTTAGAGAGCTCAGTTGAAAACTTCTGCACATAGAAAAGTCCCGTTCACTACAGTTGACTTTATTGTTTATTATAAGGACGAGTCAGTTTCTGAGGTTTGTTTCGGCATGCTATGTGTTTGTCTGTCCCATGTTGTATGTTCATTGTGTAAGCCTATGTGCGTCGATCTGTGTGTGCTGTGTTCTTAAATGGGCAACTTTGTCTATCAGTAGCGACTGCGCGTGATCAAACACCATTATCCGGCCCATTGGCTGAAATGATCAAACTTTAGCCAGTTAGCAGGAGTGAAGACTTTTATAAGATCGGTCTACATGATTTATTACTCCGAGATAAGATCATTGTATGTTGTGTTACAATTACAAGTAATAGTAAGCATATTTTTAACGGAACAAAGTCTTTGTCCTGGGTGTATATGTTTAAGGTACATGGAAAAAAGATACCCTTTCGGAAAAACATACGTAAAAGTATAGGACATATTAGCTGGCCCCACGATAGGTTGGGATGCCCCTTTTAAATAAAAGCATCCCATGCTGGTTGTTCAAGTGACAGGCCGCTGTCTGATAGTCAAATTACACCACTGAATAGTGAGGATGCAGACATCTGCTAACTCTATGTGTTGTGTGTTGCATACGTGTTGTAACCTAAATTAATTAGGATTCCTCCGTCAGGAGGAAACCTATTGTTATTGTAGGTTTTCTTATTATTATGTTTGTACCATGGGAGTCAATGGCAGCCCCTAGAACCGTATGGTAACTTTTTCCGAAATTTGGCACACTCATTAAGGACAGTCCCTTCTTTACTCACACCAAGTTTCATGTCTCCCACTAGACCACACTAGCGCCACCAACGGGTCAAAGTTGGACTTTTGTTAACACTGTAACTTTTGAATCGTTTCACCGATTTTCTAAAATGAGGTACCATTGGATTCCTTGGATCAAGACGAATTCGACGTTCAATGGCGCCAATTTTCGGTTGTATAGATTTTCCGATATTTGCGCTTTTCTCAAAAACCTTTGAAAAGCCTACTCCTCCTCCTGTCAAATCTTCTTCAAAATCACCAGAGATGATCTTCAGACCAAGCCTCACAAAAGTTACCCAACAGAATTTTTATCCTCACAACCTTTTTGTCCGGTACAGCCACTCAAATTCAGCAGAAAAGCCGCCAAACAGGAAGTGAAGTAATATCTAAGCAAATCTTTGGGATATAAACCTGGGTGACAGTGGTACAGAGGTAGAGAAGTCGTTTACTAATCAGAAGGTTGTTAGTTCAATTCCCTGTCAAAGCGTTCTTTAGCAAGACACTTCTTTCTTTTCTTCTTTCCCTTCTTCACTCTTCTTTCCTCTATTCTTTCCTTCTTCCACTCTTCTTTCCTTTTTCCACTCTTCTTTCCTTCTTTTACTCTTCTTTCCAAAATTGTAAAGAATATACATTTTCCCCTGGTTTCGCAATCTTTGGAGGAATCCGCATCGCTGTTTGCAGCTATATTTTCTCTTGTCTTTGTTTCCCCTCGAGTCAGTGAACGCGTGTCCTGAGCGAACTAGTGTGTGTGTGTGTGTGTGTGTATGGGCTGACCAGCCGTTGTATGAATTGACTTACACGACTCAATTCCATTCACCGACTGAGTGAGAATATACCAGGACATACGTACATTTGACCACTGACTTCCTGTTGTTTATTGTCTGGTATGATTTAAGTCTGACAATGCCTTGCTTTACCCTGCCTTATATACTTTTAAGTAGCATCCAGTCAATGGTGATAGCATCCAAGCTATCATATGGGGGATTGAAGGCTCTTTGTGACTTATCTACTGACAGTGCTTACACTATTTTATGTTGTCTTTGCTTGTTCCACCCTGTTACGAACTACAGACAAGTTAGTAACAAAGATTGATGTAGAACACAGAGACCGCTGGTTGTTTTAAGTGGTTTTTATTAACCCTTAACTCAAAAAGGGTCCAAAGAGACCACAGGTGTAACAAAGACGCCAAACGGGCAAGCAAATGCCAGTAAGGCAGACACAAACTGCAACAAAGGACCCACTAGTCCACAAAAGCTGGAGCCAGGCAGCACGGTGAGGCTGCGCGACGTTCCAGCAGAATCGAGTTGGCCAAAGGCCCGAAAGTGCACAAAAAGCGATGTCCAATAATGATTGCATCCAACGAAATGGCGATCTCAGGCATGCTCCCCTGTGAGGCAATGAGGAAGCCTTTTATACCGGGTGTCGGCCAATGACGACCTAATTGGGAAAAGGCGTGACAAACAGGCCATCAAACTGAAACAATATTAACTCACCACCAGGGTGGGCCAAACTGGCTGGGGAAAATAACTAAGAAAAGGACAGGTTCTTAACACAACCGTATTCCTTTTATTTTGTCGAAGTCTTGTGCCTTTTGTCTTTGTTTGTTCCACCCTTATCCCTTTTATTTGGCCCAAGCCGTGTGCCTTGACTGTTGTCAAGTACTCTTGCACATTCCTGTTACCAAAACACCCCCCTCCCCCTCTCTCACAGTCAAATGCTTTAATACTTGAATGTCCTGTTAACCCCTCATACTGTTGTTGGTTTCTCATGTGAGATTCGATAAGTGGGGCCGACAGTGGTACAGGAGGTAGAGAAGTCGTTTAGTAATCAGAAGGTAATCATAAGGTTGCTAGTTCGATTCCCTGTCGAAGCGTCCTTGAGCAAGACACTGAACCCCTAATTGCTCCTGATGTGCAGTGTGCCATCAGTGTAAATGTGTATACATCCTTGTAAGTCGCTTTGGATAAAAGCGTCTGCTAAATGACTAAATGTAAGTACACGCAGCCAAGAATTCGGACCCTGAGGTCACCCAACACTTGACGTCCAGTCAGAGAAGAAGATTACCCCTCCCCTGCCCAACAGGAGCGAGGGGAAACCGCATCAGCTGCCACCAACACACCGCATCTAACACCTCCTTGTTTCTGTGTGTCCCGGGGCTTTTGGGCCTCCTGGAGCCGTGGACTCATGCTGAAGTGATGGACTGTCCACCCTTCCCCAGAGATACACATACTCACACTAAACATTGACAACCCTATGACCACAATGGACACCTGTACACTTCAACCAGCCATCCACCTGCTTGGAAGACTTCTGGCTACTGTTCCTGATTCAGCACTTCTTGTCATGGTAGAGACTACCCAGCCAGAACACTAACATACATGGCAGAAGGACTCTGCATATGGGTTCTGGGTGTTTTACATTATAACTTTAGTTTGAGCAATACAATGCTCATATGGGGGACTGATGGAACCGCATATTGATGTTTTCCTGATTGGCTGTTAGAATATGGGGGACTGATGGAAGCGGAAATATTGCTATTCTGTTGTTGTTAGACATTAACTAAGTGTAGCCTTATTTTGTATCTGTAACTCATTCTTGGATGTGCACTCTGTCTGCCTCACTGAGACCTGAACAAATGGCATGTAAATCCCTCCCCCCAGATAGCCTCCTTCCTGCTATCACCCTGTGTACCCTGTTATCACCCCCCCTCCCCCCATAGGTGAACCCCTCACCCCACTATCTCCCCCTTCCTCACACTAGGGTGTGGTCATCCCCTCCCCCAGGGGCGGACTGGCCATCGGGGATACTGGGGGAATCCCCGGTGGGCCGACGGGGTTGGGGTGGTCCAAAACACCGGCCCAATTTCATCACCAACCGGCCCTCCCTCTACTATCGCCGGCACAGACTATACTGTATGCTTCAGAGAACACGTATAATTTACTCGAATAACTTTAGTTGTTGGAAACTACTGACTGAAATTTATACTACTGTTCGTGGTCTGTATTCACACTCATGGTGCCTAGTTTTCGAAAAAAGTGTCTTCTGAAATGTGTTCTTATGGACTTCGGAAGACCACCATAAGAAAAGATATCCACCTGATTTATAAACGCCTGAAAATGGGTTTTTACACAGCCGAAGTGTTCTCAGCTGTGCGGATTGAGGATGAGGATTCTTAAATTGAACGCACTACTCAACACTTGCGTAACTCGCTCGCAGACAAAGTCGTTTTTAAAAGTGAGAGCATGTCATCAGCACCAAAACGTAAAGGTGAAGCTGAAAAGCTCAGGGAGAAAAAGAAAAGATGTCTGCAGGAAGGAATGTTTAAAAATCTCTGATTTATTTGGGAAAGCACCAACTGGAGACAGTGATACGAAGGCAAATTGTGGCGTTGACTTGGCCAATTTTAGCTTGCTTTTCACAGATGAGGTAACGTTCCCTACAAGCTAGCCTAGCTAACGTTAGGTAGATAAATGTCCAAAATTGAGACCGTTATGATCTGGTAAAATAAGCAAACTGGCGCTGTTGTTATCATCGAGATGATCTAATTTAACATGTTAGCCGTAGTGACTTGTTTACAATCGATGAGCAAGCTGTCCATGGTGGTAGTTGTAAAGAGGGCAATCTTATCATTTTTAATCATTTATGTCAAATAAGTTAACCAGCTAGATTGTTATGCTAAAATCACCGTGTTACACACAACACTAACATTATAAACAATGTTAATATGTTATCTAGATTAGATAGTGAGGTAATAATAACACATGAGTATACTGATGTTGTTTTTTATTACCATGTGACTATAATGCACCATGGCCGGCAGAGTTAGTTTAGGTTCTGTTACTTAACTTACTGTTTTGTTATGCACCTTCAACACCCCTACACACACACACCCAGCATGCAACACTACTGATACCACTGATGTTCACACCCCATCGTATGTTCTATTCTGTTCATTTCTACAATATAGTTCATACTAATTCTACCCTCTGATTCCAGTTTCTTTATTGTGTGGACATTGATTCTTTAATGTTCTGTAGTTATACGTATAACCATCTGATACTAGCCCAGTTAAGCCTATTCATCTAGCAAACTATACCTACCTTGGAGTATTACAATATTACAATAATATGTCCATCCAGGCAAGTGGATCCAAATGTTATAAAGAGAAAAAACATATATGATGTAATTTCTTCCAAAATAATGTTAAGTGTATGGGTATTTTTCCAAGTAGGTCACTGACTGGTCGATACGTGCGATGCATTGGGTGGTTAACGCGCCATGTATTGAGTGGGCAGCGCGCCGTGTACTGAGTGGGCCGCGCGCCGTGTATTGAGTGGGCCGGTCTAACAGTAACTCCCGGGCCACTTTTTTCCCCCAGTCCGCCCCTGCCCTCCCCTATTGTATTCTAACTGACTGAATTGCATAAATACCAACACAGTAAGTCTACAGTCTACAGTAAGGTAGGCCTTTCTCTGAGCACCAGCTGAGAGGGGGTCTCCACGCCGAAATAAACTCCAGAAACCTGACTACATCCTCCGGTCCCTTCTTCAACTTTGGCGTGCTAATTGAGAGTCTATCAGAGGTGTTCTAGTAGATAAGCATCTTCCACCAGTCAGTCCTCTTACAAAAAATATCAGCAATCATCCTGTGAAATACACCGGCCACTTCATTAGGTACACCGGTTCAACTGCTTGTTAAAGAAAATATCTAATCACTTGGCAGAAACTCAATGCATTTAGGCATGTAAACATGGTCAAGACAAGAGGATCTCAAATTCAAACCAAACATCAGAATGGTCTGAGTATTTCAGAAACTGCTGATCTACTGGGATTTACACGCACCACCATCTGTAGAGTTACAGAGAATGGTCCGAAAAAGAGAAAATATCCAGTGAGCGGCACTTTGCTGGGCGAAAATGCCTTGTTGATACCAGAGGTCAGAGGATAATAGCCAGACTGGCTCAAGATGATAGAAAGGCAACATTAACTGAAATCTTGATGGTTACTTCCAGCAAGATAACGTGCCATGTCACAAAGCTCAAATCATCTCAAACTGGTTTCTTGAACATGACAATGAGTTCACTGTACTCCAGTGGCCTCCACAATCACCAATCTCAATCCAACAGAACACCTTTGGGATGTGGTGGAATGGGAGATTCGTATCATGGATGGGCAACCGACAAATCTGCAGCAACTGCGTGATGCTCTCATGACAATATGGAAAATCTCTGAGGAATGTTTCCAGCGCCTTGTTGAATCTATGCCACAAATAATGAAGGCAGTTCTGAAGGCAAAAGGAGGTCCAACCTGGTACTAGCAAGGTGTATCTAATAAAGTGTCAGGTGAATATTTATATCACAGGTGAATATTTTGACAATGAATGAAGATCCATCAATACATTTAATAAACAACAACAAAACATCAGAGCACGGTCACACAATAGTCTTTATTCTCAACCCGCTCAACTGAGCGAACAAATTCCAAACAGCCCAGTCCGTGTTGTTGGCAAAATAACGTTTCGTTAAACAAAAAAACTAAATAATCAGGGCCTACGTCTCCGTCAGTCAAACAGTGCCTTTGCTGTGTGAGGGTGATGGGACCACTTCTCTTTGCCATGTACACCACCTCATTGGGCCCTATCATCCGCTCGCATGGTTTTTCCTATCACTGCTATGCAGATGATATACAACTGTATCCGTCTTACCCTCCTGACGACACCACTGTCTCGGCGCGGATCTCAGATTGTTTCTTTGATATATCCATATGGATGACTACTGCCTTCACTACTGCAACGCCCTCCTAACGGGCCTGCCGGCATGCGTGGTGAAACCACTACAGATGATCCAGAACGCGACGGCGCATCTGATGTTCAACCAACCAAAGAGGGCACACGTCACCCCGCTACTCATTGAGCTTCACTGGCTGCCTGTAGCTGCTTGCATTAAGTTCAAGTCACTTATGCTTGCTTACAGAGTGACTGCTGGTTCTGCTCCCACCTACTTAAATGCTCTTGTAAGGGCAACGTTACTCCTTACTCATTCAACTCTCTCTTCAATTTTCAAAAACACAGAAATGCCTTTATAATTTAACTAATCAGGCTAGAACACATTCGGGCGTGTTGGGGAAATTTTAACGCGTCATGAAATGCCTAATTTCAGGACGTCACAATTTGCCACACACAAAAGTGGTGAATACAGTATCGTTACAGGCAAACCAACAGATCAAAAAAGTTTGTTCTTGGTGTCATGACAACAGCTTGAAATATTTGTGAAATATGGGAAATCTACTTTTATTTTATATTACAATATATGTGTCACACGATTTTCTTTTCTTTTGCAATGCAAAACTAAACTGTGCAAACATAGAGCATAGAGCAACTCATAATGCATTTTATATGCATTGCCTGTGTTTTTAGTTCATCATTGAGAGATAATGTAGTTTAATGGGTGAGAGCATATGCGATAGTTATGGCAGTATGAATCACTTTTGGGTGAAGTATGAAGTGTGGTTGGTGGTTGTAGTGCATTTTGCACCAAAGGTTAACTGATGTGCTGAGGTGTATGTCTGTAAAGCCCACTGCGTGAAGAGGTTTGAAAAAGTGGACATGGTGTGATAATGATTGGAAAATGTTTTTATAATAACCCTTTACATGTAAAGAGCATGACAATTTACTGTCACTGTCATACTCATTGATAGCAACTCAGTATTTGGTCTTGTGATACTCACTCTAGTTTCTCCAGTTTATAGTTGGGATCCTCCAGAAGAGAAGAAAGATGCTTCACTCCTGAGTCTCCTTCTTCATTCTCACCTAGCTGCAGCTCTCTCATGTGTGAGGGGTTTGATCTCAGTGCTGATGCAAGAGAACTGAAGACTTTCTTTGTAATACTGCAGTGTCCCAGGCTGTAGATAAAAGGAGATAAAACATGTTTAATCTCAGTTTACTGTTGACACCTCTATTAGCACTTAATAGAGGACTTAATATAGCAGACAGTAACTTAAAAGCCCCAATTTGAGGACTTTCATTGTTCAAATATATATATATATATATACAGTGGGGAAAATAAGTATTTGAACCCCTGCCGATTTCGCAAGTTTGGCCACTTGCAAATAAATGTGTGATCTATAATTGTAATGGTAGGTGTATTTTAACAGTGAGAAATAGAATATCAACAAACAAATCCAGAAAACTGCATTTTATAACATTTATGACTTTATTTGTATTTGATGCAGAAAATAAGTATTTGAACCCCCAAGCAAACAGCAAGAATTCTGGCTCCCAATGACCAGTTATGTGCCCAAGAAGCACACAGATTAGTCCTCATTAGGCCTAACAAGGTACACCTGATCTCAACTGGTGACGTGTATAAAAGAAACCTGTCCAAAGAATCATACTTCACACTTTCAACCTCACCACCATGAGCAAGACCAAAGAGTTGACCAAGGACGTCAGAGATAAGATTGTAGACCTGCACAAGGCTGGAATGGGTTACAAAACCATCGGCAAGCAGCTTGGTGAGAAGCAGACAACTATTGGTGCGATTATTCGTAAATGGAAGCAACACCAAACAACTGTCAATCGCTCTAGGTCTGGGGCCCATGCAAGATATCCCCTCGTGCGGTATCTGTGATCATCCGAAAGGTGCAGAATAACCCCAGAACTACACAGGGGGAGCTTGTGAATGATCTCAAGGCAGCTGGGACCACAGTCACCAAGAAAACCATTGGCAACACACTACGCCATAATGGTTTGAAGTACTGCAGCACTCGCAATGTCCCCCTGCTCAAGGAAGCACATGTACAGGGCCGTCTGAAGTTTGCCAATGAACACTTGAATGATTCTAAGGAGGATTGGGAGACAGGATGTGGTCAGATGAGACCAAAATCAAGCTCTTTGGCATCAACTCGACTTGCCGCGTTTGGAGGGGGAAGAATGCTGAATATGACCCCAAGAACACCATCCCCACCGTCAAGCATGGAGGTGGAAACATTATGCTTTGGGGCTGTTTCTCTGCCAAGGGTACAGGACGACTCCACTGCATCGAGGGGACTATGGATGGGGCCATGTAACGTGGAATATTGGGCTGGAACCTCATTCCCTCATTCCCTCCCATTGAAAACGCAACCTTAAGGATTTGGAGAGGATCTGCAAAGAGGAGTGGACCAAAATCCCTCCTGAGATGTGTGTAAACCTGGTGACCAACTACAAGAAAAGTCTGACGTCTGTGCTTGCTAACAAGGGTTATTCCACCAAGTACTAAGTCATGTTTTGCTAGGGGTTCAAATACTTATTTTCTGCATCAAATGCAAATTAAGTCATGAATGTTATAAAATGCAGTTTTCTGGATTTTTTTGTTGATATTCTGTTTCTCACTGTTAACATACACCCACTATTACAATTATAGATCACACATTTCTTTGCAAGTGGTCAAACTTGCGAAATCGGCAGGGGTTCAAATACTTATTTTCCCCGCTGTATATATATATACATAAAACTCTGGATTCATGGCACATAGAAAGCACCTTTAAGTCATTCAAAAGACTTTATTAGACTTCCATAGAGAATAACAAAGGATAGGAAACAGAACAAGCTATTGCCCAGGCCAGTTTACATTCGTGTAGCGGAGTACTTAATTCATGCTACTTTAATTATGTCATGAACGCAATTTCTAATTCACGTCAGAGTTACGTCAATGTGGGAGTGGTTCTTCTGAATAAAGGGTGCTCACAATCAATGGCAGGTGTGTGAGAGTGAGAAACAGAGACAAACGGAGACACAGCCACGTTAGTAGCAAGAGAGTCCAAGTTGAGCCTGGAGGAGTTTCGATAGTAAATTGGATACGGTTCATATTGCCTACCGCAAAGAGTGCTGGAGTTCGTGGTCTGGAGAAATCCTTCCGACGCAACACGGAAAACCACACTGAGAAGCCGATATTGGGAAACCACACTGAGAAGCCGACGTTGGGAAACCACACTGAGAAGCCGACATTGGAAAATCCGGAATTCCCTCACGGAGATTCAAATTGATCGTCAACCTGAACCGCCAACCTGCCGTTCTATTTTCATACGGACCGGGGCAGATCCTTGGTATCTATCGACGTTGCCGTGAGTCTTACTGGAGAGCACCTTGCTCGTACTTTGCGCCTCTCAAGCTGCTTCACATCACATAAACGCACATAAACCTACACGCACGCACCCACACCCACACCTGCACACATACAGACTGTTTAAAGTGCATTGGTTTTGTTTATTTCGTGTTTTGGTTAATGTGAATACAGGCATCGAAGTTGCTAATGTTTTTGTTGAGTTTGCCCTTGACGTGGGTTAAAGGGGAGTTTGATGTGATTTTTGATGTGTGTTTATTGTTTGGTTACTAGTAAATGAGTACTATGTACGTTTAAATCAAACTTCTGAGCTTTTCTCCTTATTTGCATTTACTAATTTCCGTTATATTGCTGACGGTATCATACCTAGTTAAGTGGCAGGATTTTGGGCCTGCCTGGCGCCTGAACTTAAACTACCTGGGGTTGCCACCGTTACATTTGGGATCCTCCAAAAGAGAACCTTGCAGCTATTGTATGTTAATTGAAGAGAATGTGACAGCATCCATTAACCTCAGTTTCTGCAGTCTGCAGTGGGAATCCTCCAGTAAAGCACACAGCTGAGTCACTCCCAAGGCTTTTGGTATGAGCTGACTCAGATCTAGCTCAGTTATGAGTAGGGGGTTTGAACCCACAGTTGAAGCCACAGCAGCACAGGCTTTCTCAGCAGAAAGGGATTTCAGGAACCTGTTCAAATAGAGACAATATACATATATATATCTGTTGTCTGGCACAAAAGGTCATCACTGGTGCTTAAATATAAAAAAACACACGAAAACATTACCACTTCGGCCAAAGCAGACTTTAACAGAAATGTTTAAAACTGAGCAGCCACATATGTGTTTTTCTCATGGGAAAGGAAGCACTGCTACACACTTGTATAGTCTATTGGTTCAATAAGTCTGCTTGGCCTGGTGCAGCTGCTTTAAATCTTATTATACTCATGGAACTCATATATAGTCGTAATAACAGTCTCATTATTTAATAGCCACACCTTGTATGTCCATGTTAAGCCTTTGAAACTCTTTGAAAAACAGCAACACAGCTGTGTAAAATTATTTGTCAAGACATACATTTACCTGAGTTTTTTCAGTTTATACTGTGGGTCCTCCTTTAGGTCTAAAAGCAGTTTGACTCCTGATTCCCCTGGATCATTTCCTCTGAGATCCAGCTCTCTGAGATGACTGGGATTTAACCTGAGGGCTGAAGCAAGACTGGCATAGCCCTCCTCTGTGACACTGCAGTCTGAGAGTCTAAAGTGATAATATAGTCATGATTTAGTCAAGGCAAACAAAACAAGACATTTACAGTTAATTTAAAGTGAGACCATTTTTGTAGTCAAATTCAGGGCATTAATTCCACTGAGGCAAGGCAAAAGAAAACACAACCAGACATATCATTGTAAATGAGGGGATCAGCAGTTTACCACGTCAGGTATATTGGATGACAGAGCATTTGAAAGGTTGAAAATAATGCACATTGAGGTGGTATTGTCACAGGACGTCAAGGCTCAGACAGGTGTTTCCGGGACAAAGCAAGGTTTATTTGAGGATACAGCCAGAGAAATAGGGGAATTGACACAAACCAGGCTAACAAACAAAATGTGAAAACAAACTAAAGTAATAATGACTAACTAAAAGACACGACTAGCAAAGTGAACAAAACTATAACTAAACTATACAGAGTGTCACTCTGAAACAACACAAAACTAGACTATACTAAGAAGGCAATAGAAAACTAAACCAAGATACACTGTGTCTAACACCAGCAAACTGAAAAGCAGTTAACAAACAGAACTGACACAGCTGGAACACAGAACTGACACAGCTGGAAACACTAACGGAGAGTAACGATTAAACAAACACAGACACCAAAACTAAGGACACAAACTTAAGATAAAACAAACAACAGAGTCTAACTCTGGTTACTAAGTGCCAGGCCCCGGATCTGAATTACATGGCACTATGCTGGACAAGAAAGTCAGGAAAGACTGGGGTCGTGAGCATGAACTCTGGGAAATGCTGGAGTGGGATCCAGGAGACATTGAACTCTGGGAAACTAAGCGTGGGAGCCAGGAGACACGGAACACTGGGATACGTAGGCGTGGGAGCCAGTAGGCACGGATTTTGCTGACGTGGAAGGCAGTGGACAGGGAACTTGCTGGGGTAGAATCCAGCGGACAAGGACTTCACAGAGGCAGATACCAGGAGGCGGGATCCTGGGAACAAGGAGTGAATCGCAGAGCTGGCCGTCTCTGGCATTAACTTTGTTCGTGTAGCGACGAGACCAGACCCCAGAGTGAGGGGAGTGAGGAGTTTATGAAGGGAAGTGCCAGGTGTGTGTGATTTGTGATTACGAGAAGTGATGTTCAGCTGGGAGTGCAAACGTGACTAATGAGATGTAAAGACGTGCAGCTGGGAGAGTGTGTGTGAGAGTGTGCTGAAGTGGCCAGAGCGGATGTCAGCAGACTCATAGATCACAATTCTAAATGCATGGTGCTATGGTCAGGGTCCCATTGTTAATTAACTGAATGCAATAATTTTGAAACATGTACCAGATATAAACAAGTCTGAGTCATCCATATTTTCCATAAAACAGTTGTGCTGTTCTAATTGACTAAACATTTTATTTTCATCTGAGTGTTTGTCCCAACATATATTTGATATAAGTTTTGTAAGACCTTGTGCATTTCTTTCAGTGAGCTACTTGCATGGAAAGGAAAAATCTTTAGGTCTATGTATGTCTGAAACATTACATGATTTGTTTGCAAGAAATACTGTTTGTCTGTCTGTAATAATGGGGATACTTTTCTACGAAAGTATATTTTCTCAAGAAATTATATGTTTGCATACATGTATGTGTGTGTGTGTGTGTGTGAATTTATATCTGTGTGTTAATGTGTGTGTTTGTAAGTGTATTTGTTTTTACGTGTGTATGTGTGTGTGTGATAAAGATGGAAAAGGACTAGGTGGTGGGCCAAAGCCCCGTATCTGTTCAACTTTGTAATTTAAATTGGGTCGATGTGGATTTCTAAAGTTGGGATGATTATGTTATTTCTAACGATAAACCAGTTGTTGCCAGCAAAATTATCAGCACAATGTCAAAACCATAGTGTAAAAGTTTGTTAAACTTGCCGGCTAGTACTTCCAGAGGTTTGTAGGTGAGGGTGTGAGGGACGCAGTAAACGAGGTGAAATTTATTTACAGTTAAAAAAATGGTGAGAACAAAAGTGCAGCAACAAAACGTGCAGCTCCCCTCTCTCTACATGTCTCTGTCACCTGAGGTCCGTGACATGAAGAGCATGACAATTCACTATCACTGTCAAATTCACTGATAGCAACTCAGTATTTAGTCTTATGATACCTACTGTAGTTTCTTCAGTTTACAGTTGGGATCCTCCAGAAGAGAAGAAATATGCTTCACTCCCGAGTCTCCTGCTTTATTCCCACTCAGCTGCAGCACTCTCATGTGTGAGGGGTTTGATCTCAGTGCTGATACAAGAGAAGTGAAGCCCTCCTCTGTAATGTTGCAGTATGACAGGCTGTTGAGAGAAAAGGTAAATATCCTTTCTTTCCCTTTAGACAATAAAATGTTACTGTCAGATGCAGAATATTTGTTTTCCAACGTGTGTGTGTGTAAATGTTTGTATGTGAATTTAAAGCTGCTTTCGTTGTGTGATAATAAAAAATACCAGTTTTCCATAAAGGACAGCAATGACAGGATAACAGAATAAGCTATTGACAAATTTTGCAGTGTACACTTGGGATTGTCTTACAGAGAAGAACAATGTTTCATTATTTCCTAACGTAACCATAACACCATCTTAACCCTAGTTTTGTTAATTGAAGTGAGTGTCCCATCAACCTCTGCAGTTTGTGCAGACTGCCGTGGGAATCCTGCAGTAAAGCACACAGTTGAGTCACTTTGGAAAAACCCTGGATTCATTGCACATAGAAAGCACCTAATATAAAGGAGCCATCATAGTTGGTAATAGGCACTTCTCTTGGGGCTCATGTTTCCTTGGGGAACGGAAAGTTTGCGGGCACAGGAAGTGCGTGTGATGTCAGTGTTTGTTAATGTTGTGATATGTATGTATTCCACGGCAGAACAATGTTTCATTATTTCCTAGAACAAAAGTGCAGCGACAAAACGTCAACAAAAAACTGTTTGAACGAACAAAACCAACTAGAAGGTTGTCCACTATAAATAGCGCAATTCGCAGTCAAAATCACAAATACCATATAGTAAGCTTCTCCTCAACTACCACATCTACGTGCTCTCCAAACTCCCACTAACTAGTGGGAAAATTCACAGCTTAAATAAAGCCCTCCAATTAGCCAAACTGGATCATACTAATATCAATAGGGGACTACCCTGTCTGTTCATACAAAGCTTAACATTGTTAACACAAGAAATGACTCCCGCACAAATCATTCCCTTTCCCCTATCCCAATCATGCATTCAAAATAGGCACTTCTCTTGGGGCTCATGTTTCCTTGGGGAACGGAAAGTTTGCGGGCACAGGAAGTGCGTGTGATGTCAGTGTTTGTTAATGTTGTGATATGTATGTATTCCACGGCAGAACAATGTTTCATTATTTCCTAACGTAACCATAACACCACCTTAACCCTAGTTTTGTTAATTGAAGTGAGTGTCCCATCAACCTCTGCAGTGTGTGCAGTCTGCCGTGGGAATCCTGCAGTAAAGCACACAGTTGAGTCACTTTGGAAAAACCCTGGATTCATTGCACATAAAAAGCACTTTCAAATCGTTCAAAAGACTTAAAGGAGCCATCGTATGCCCTTTTTACCACAAGTTGATATGATTCCTTGGGGTCTGTGAAAAAATGCGCCTCGCGCACCTTCCACACCAGGATGGTGGCAGCTAGGACTTCCAGAAGTTTGTAGGTGAGGGTGTGAAGGACACAGTAAACGAGGTAAAATAAGGTACAATTTTGTGCAAATTTATTTACAGTTCAAAAAATGGTGAGAACAAAAGTGCAGCAACAAAACGTGCAGCTCCCCCCTCTCTACATGTCTCTGTCACCTGAGGTCCGTGACGTGAAGAGCTTGACAATTCACTATCACTGTCAAATTCACTGATAGCAACTCAGTATTTAGTCTTATGATACCTACTGTAGTTTCTCCAGTTTACAGTTGGGATCCTCCAGAAGAGAAGAAATATGTTTCACTCCTGAGTCTCCTGCTTTATTCCCACTCAGCTGCAGCACTCTCATGTGTGAGGGGTTTGATCTCAGTGCTGATACAAGAGAACTGAAGCCCTCCTCTGTAATGGTGCAGTATGACAGGCTGTTGAGAGAAAAGGTAAATATCCTTTCTTTCCCTTTAGACAATAAAATGTTACTGTCAGATGCAGAATATTTGTTTTCCAACGTGTGTGTGTGTAAATGTTTGTATGTGAATTTAAAGCTGCTTTCGTTGTGTGATAATAAAAAATACCAGTTTTCCATAAAGGACAGCAATGACAGGATAACAGAATAAGCTATTGACAAATTTTGCAGTGTACACTTGGGATTGTCTTACAGAGAAGAACAATGTTTCATTATTTCCTAACGTAACCATAACACCATCTTAACCCTAGTTTTGTTAATTGAAGTGAGTGTCCCATCAACCTCTGCAGTTTGTGCAGACTGCCGTGGGAATCCTGCAGTAAAGCACACAGTTGAGTCACTTTGGAAAAACCCTGGATTCATTGCACATAGAAAGCACCTAATATAAAGGAGCCATCGTATGCCCTTTTTACCACAAGATGATATGATTCCTTGGGGTCTGTGAAAAATTGCGCCTCGCGCACCTTCCACACTAGAACAAAAGTGCAGCGACAAAACGTCAACAAAAAACTGTTTGAACGAACAAAACCAACTAGAAGGTTGTCCACTATAAATAGCGCAATTCACAGTCAAAATCACAAATACCATATAGTAAGCTTCTCCTCAACTACCACATCTACGTGCTCTCCAAACTCCCACTAACTAGTGGGAAAATTCACAGCTTAAATAAAGCCCTCCAATTAGCCAAACTGGATCATACTAATATCAATAGGGGACTACCCTGTCTGTTCATACAAAGCTTAACATTGTTAACACAAGAAATGACTCCCGCACAAATCATTCCCTTTCCCCTATCCCAATCATGCATTCAAAATAGGCACTTCTCTTGGGGCTCATGTTTCCTTGGGGAACGGAAAGTTTGCGGGCACAGGAAGTGCGTGTGATGTCAGTGTTTGTTAATGTTGTGGTATGTATGTATTCCACGGCAGAACAATGTTTCATTATTTCCTAACGTAACCATAACACCACCTTAACCCTAGTTTTGTTAATTGAAGTGAGTGTCCCATCAACCTCTGCAGTGTGTGCAGTCTGCCGTGGGAATCCTGCAGTAAAGCACACAGTTGAGTCACTTTGGAAAAACCCTGGAGTTTGCGGGCACATGAAGTGCGTGTGATGTCAGTGTTTGTTAATGTTGTGTTATGTATGTATTCCACGGCGTGAAATTGGTTATGGAGCGGATACAGCTGGTACCTAGCTGATTGCTATGATGGTGACTTGAAAAGGGGTAACAGAGGGATTTGCGAATGGTGATGTTTAATATTAGAACGGAGACGCAGTTGCCGGCACCGCCGCTATATTCCAATATACCGCAGGGGTTAAAGCAAAAAAAAATCCTGAGTCTGAACTTTTTTGTGTGTGGGTGAGTGGGAGGAGGGGGGGGGGGGGATCATCCTGTGGCATGGACACATTTGCAGGGTCAAAAAAAAAAAAAAAAAAAAAAAAAACATTTACAAAATGAATGATTGCAGATTATGGTGGGACTTTTGAAACTGCAATACCAAGAAAGGTCAGCAATAGTACTCCACCTCACTACAATATGGTATTAACACAAGTAGCATTTACGATTTCTTTTGATATCAAGGTCTGCTTCCAAGCTTTGTCCTTGAAAGGTTACAAGATGACCTACAATCACAAGGTGACATGTTATAAGGGTATGTGAAATTCAGTCAGTGGCAGAAGAAGATTTAATTTGCAACCATTTCATTGAGGATATATGAAAAAGGACAGCGATTCACTTTTTAAACCGTTAAAGTGCAACAGTGAACTGTAGATAATACTGTAGTTTTATTCTAGCATAAATTCTAGCATAAGTGCTGAGGCATTGGCTATATTCGCTTTTTTTCGCAGCCAAACGGTGCACGCCGGAAATCCGGCACGGTGCTGGAATACTTTAACCCCTGATACCGGGTTGTGCGTGTTTCCGTGTGGTAAAGAAGTAGTGATCAGTTTAAGTGTTGCTGGTAGTGTCAGTGCGTTGGTGGAAAGGAGGGGCTGCCTTTTCACAGGGTCTTAATGAAATGTCTGTAACATACTTTGGTCAAAAAACCACAAGAATAATTTAAAACAGCACCCTTTTTACCCTGTCTAAAACAGCCCTCAGAGTGACCTGTTTTGAGTGCCTGTTCCTTTAAATGCTAATGAGCCAGCTCGCCCCTCTCCCCTCCCCCCTCCTCCGCGGGGTGCGCTCACCTAAGGTTTTGGGCTACCGATAGAAACAGTTGAGTGTACCTTTGAAGAAATATGGCTTCTGGCGACGAAGATACAATCTTGCAACCATATCACTTTGAACCAGAGTCAGACCCTGAACAGGAAGAGGCTCCCGAAGAAATTTGAGAATTTAGGGTTCAGCAGGACGTTTCTGAATGGTCAGTAAACTTTCTCACTTTGACAATTATTTTTTTGTTTGTACATTGGCTAAGGTCATACGGTCTTATTGGCTGAATTAAGAGCATTGTAGTGCTAGTGATTCAAGTACATAAATAGTGTTTGCATGTACAAGTTTGTAACAAATACAGTGTGTTTATGTAAGTTACTGGTTGTGAAAATTGTTAATGTAAATGCAAGTAACGGGAACGCCATTAAGATATGCCTGCTGCACGAGTGAAACTCCAGCTGTAAAGTTTAAGTTAGATCACAGCAAGCAATGTTATCTGACAACAGTACTGGAGCAAGCAGGAGGTGTGGCTAAGACATAATGTAACGTGTTTACCTCCATTTACTAGTCTTTAAATATTGTTTTCTCATTAAATTGTTGTATTTGGTGACTCATGTCTGTACTATTAACACAACATTCAAATGCACTTTACCTGCAATGTTGTCACTTTTTAAAACTCTTTCTTGATGCAGGTGTATATGTGCCAATTGTGAGCAAATGCCTACAGAGCCTGAGAATGTATGCTGCAGGGAAACACCACAGGTAGAATTCTTTGTGAATTACATTGTAATTATGCAGTCATCATCTGTTTTATATTCCATGCCACTTACTCTTACCATTAAAGGTTACAAGAAGACTACTGCTTCAGAATCGACCAGCATTCATGGTTGATCATTCTGGCCTCAAACCAGTGTGCTTAAATGTGTTCTCACTGCATTCAACATCTATAGAGCAGAATATGGGCCCGGGGGAATAGAGCGATAAGGATTTTTTATTGCTGTTAGTCATCAGTCATTTCGGTTATACAAATGGGACAGAGGGAATAGTAATTAATTTAATTTTCTTCCTTAGTCTTACTTTGTTCATCTTACATGTGTAAATTGATAACATGTTATATATCTAACCCTAACCCTGTCCAAGGCCATGCATTGTATACCCATATTCAGCGAAATAATTAAACTGCCAAAAATAGCTACAGGTAGGTTAGTGACAGTTAGTGAAAACATAGGCACTTGCATAATGACAAGTTTCTTACACGACTAGTTTATCTGGGTGATATTTTTTTTTGTCTGAATGAATTTAATCTCGGATTACAGGGGCTCTCCGCAACCGTATTCAATGTACGAGATACAAATTGGAGTCGAAGTTCTGGGTAGACTGCATGAACAACAACAAAACAGAGGTCTTTCCGTCGTTGCATGATTTTTTTGTGTGCAAATCACCTCGGTGTGACAGACAGTGTCAAACGCGACATTACAATGCAGGGAGCTGGCTGCACAACTGCGCAGGTACTACCCTGAAACTGACGAGTCGGACAGTTGGATTCGTTATCCCTTTTCTGCTGTGCCTGCTTCCTTACCCGCATCTGAACAGGAGAGCCTCATTGAAGTTGCAACAAGTGGATCCATTAAAATAGAATTCAATCAGAAGCCTCTGCCAGATTTCTGGATAGGACTGTGCACAGAGTACCCTGCACTGGCCAAACGCGCTGTCAAGACTTTGATGCCCTTTGCCACCACATATTTATGTGAGAGTGGGTTCTCAGCTCTGACGAGCATGAAAACTAAATACTGGCATAGACTGTGTGTAGAAGACGATTTAAGATTAAGACTTTCTCCAATTCAGCCAGACATTGTAAAATTAGGTCTATCCTCTCAAGCACACCCGTCTCATTAACATGTGGTGATTATTTCTGGCTGAACTCCGCTCCGGCCACGCCCCCCTTTTCAAATTCAATGCACACACTTCTGCACACTGTTTAGTTTATTTATGTCCTTAGTTAAACATTTTTAGTGTGTGTTTTTCCGGCGTTTGGCGCTGAGTATCTTGGTTTTCATCTGTTTTGCCTTGTTTGAGTTAAATAGTTACTCCCGTTAAACCCCTGAGTGAGTTAGTTCGACCTCCTTGTTTGTTTCTCATTTCCCTTTACCTGGTTGTATTGGTAATAAAACTCAGTTTGATCTAAACTTCCATCCGAGTCCTGAAATCCCTGACAATTTCACAGTTTCAAGTGTTACAGAATGTATATGTGCGTGGGGGGAGGGGGCGGGGCGGCGGCGGTTACAAACATAAAGAAAAACAGGGGGGTACGTAGCTGGAGATTGAATGTCTGAAGGGGTACGGGACTGTAAAAAGTTTGGGAACCACTGGTCTATGACAACATACAGGGCCATAATCCCATTGGACGCACTCAAGCGTATCGTTTGTGAGGTTTGTGACTTTTTTTCAGCGTATTTGGGTGGTAGACAAGCCAGATACACAAATTAACGTGTAGAAGCACTAAAAAAGTGGAATTTTCATAATATGTCCCCTTTAAATAGACTTCCATAGAGAATAACAAAGGATAGGAAACAGAACAAGCTACTGCCAAATACAGTCAGTTTACATTTGGGATCCTCCAAAGGAAAAGAATACAGCTAAAGTATGTTAATTGAAGAGAACATAACAGCATCCACTAACCTCAGTTTCTGCAGTCTGCAGTGGGAATCCTCCAGTAAAGCACACAGCTGAGTCACTCCCAAGGCTTCTGGTATGAGCTTACTCAGATCCAGCTCAGTCATGAGTAAGGGGTTTGAACCCACAGCTGAAGCCACAGCAGCACAGGCTTCCTCAGCAGCACTCCCTTTCAGGAACCTGTACAAATAGAGACAATATATCTGCTGTCTGACACAAATTAAAAACACAGAAACATTACAACTTCTTCTGACACTCAAGAAAATTAACTAATGGGGTTGAAATAGTTACATTTTGTTGAGATTATTTTAAATTATTTTTCTTCACTGATTGGGGTTACTTTAAGTAAAACAAAATAAAAATAATCAAGATTTGGCTCAGTGCATATTGAGGTTTGCTGTAACCATACCTTCAAATGAAATTATAGAAAAGCAAAGGTTCAAATTAATAAATTAAGTCTAATGAAAGACTAGAGGGTTGTTAATGTGCTAAACCATGTTGCATTTAAATTAAACAATGATATTACGTTGAACTAAGTAATTCTGACACGGCATTCAGTACATCCATTTAAATCATTTTGGATTTCAAAATAAAGAAAAACAATCAAATATTTTGAATCTTTTTGCATAATATTTCCTTTTAATATGGAAATGCCAGGACATGGTTTACTCTTTTTAATTAAGACATTTCTCTTTTGGTGGTTATTTTGCAAATGACAAGGAATGTTTTGTCTGAGGTAAGTTCTAAACCTAACATTTAGTTTGTTAGTTCTCTCCATGCCATGAGGCACATAAGGCTGCAACTTTCTTTTTCCATTCTGCTTGGTCCTTCGCCAGACCTCGGACCTGTAGGTACACCTGGAATTCGTCTATTGCAGGGGTGTCAAACATACGGCCCGTGGGCTGGATCCGGCCCACCAGGGGGTCCAGCTCGGCCCAGCGGATGACTGCTAAGTGTGAAAGTTACAGAAATTTCAACCACGCCCCCTGAGCTGGGACAAAAGCCACGTATCTACAGATGCTCTCTCCTCTCTCATCCGGCGCCGCCCGGCATACACCTCTCTCTCACTTCCGGCATCGCCTGGAGCACCCAATCTCTCCCTCCACCGTCAACCGGTGAAGACCTACTCTCTATGTTCTCCGACAACAAAGAGAACAAACAACGCTCTCACTTTTGCTTAAGATTTCTCATTAGCCAGTAACAAACTGCTAATAGAGACTAAGTAAGTTAGCGCAAGCAGCTAACAAGACACATGCTTGCTGACTGCAATGGGAACAAAGCACGACAACAGAAGACCTGCAACGGAAAGAGGAATCGAATCCTCCGACCTAAACTGCAGTGTAACAAAACGACATCTCAGCTACGACTTCCTTCATCTACGGACACATCATCTCTTCTCTGCCCCATCCACATCAGATCCGCCAACACGACTCCTTTTCTGGTAACTCCGACATAACTGGGAATTTAGCTATCCTAGCTATTCACAACCTTTCTAAGCATAGGACTGTTTACTTTTGCCATCGTTCATGTATTTGATCTGTTTTGTTCATCGAACATAACTGTTGATATATATTTTCATGTTTTTTTGGTAGTTGGCTTCGCCACACCATCTAAGGCAGGGGTACTCAATTAGAAACCCAAAAGGTCCACTCGCCAAATTTCCATTCAGTCCAGGGTCCGGAACAGTGACGGTCAAAATCCCCAAAAATAACTCCAACAAAAACGTTCGAACTATGCACAAAAGGTGACATATTTTTTGTGCTAACTTGGGCATAAAAGATGTGAAGGCCAGGCGGAGGCACTGATGTAAGTGTTCATTAGTGAGTGTGCTCCTGTATTTGTTTTTTTTTTACCATATTCATGGTTGAAAATGCAGACTCACAACAGTATGTTGAGGTATGCACGCTCTTGTTGTGTGGCTGATCTAACTATTACACTGCATGTTGCTTGGTATGATGATTGCAGATGGTTTATTTTTCTGGCCCTTACCTCAGAGTTCTGGGGGTAATTTTGTTCGAAGTGTGCATGCTTTGTTTCATAGTGATGTTTTACGTTACCACTTTTGACAAGGGCAACCGTCTCGTTGCAGATAAAATACATCGGTTTTGTGCTCCCCGCAGGCAGCACAAGTGCATACTTGTCAGTCCACTCTGTCTTAAACTAGCTATTTTTGGAATCAACTTTTCGTTTTTTGTTGGGTTTAGAGCACGCCATGATTTTCGTTTGCTGAGAAACAGATACGGTTCACAAATCGATCTGCCCGCGTTGTTGCCATTGACACACACAACCTGCGTGACCCACAGAGCTCACGGCCAACATTGAGTGAATGAGTTGTCATAGTGATGTTGTTATTACAGCTCCTGATTGGACCTCTGGATTGGACACGGAAGATAGAAACCATATATTTGTATATATGTCTATGATAGAAACCACATCGAGTAGGAAAAAATATATAGCGTAGAATCACGCACCAATGAAAACTCGCTTGGATCATGATTAAATTAGAATGTTGATTTTGGCTTCGGTCCAAATTTGATTGCATCTGGGTCCGGATCCGGACTGGAGTCTGCCTATTGAGTACCCCTGATCTAAGGGTTATCGTTAGGATTGCCTCTCAGACACATAGGGTCTTGCATGCATCACTAACCATTTCCCTCTTCTAACATGGCATCGTAATCACGCACGATTACATATACATTGGCCTTCACATAGCCACACACGCTAAGGGAATACTCGAACTTCGCGCTGCACAGAGGCTCGTCCTTGTCCACATCGTTTTTGTTTCACACTATGGCGTTTAGTGTAGTTCATATTGAGAGTTTGACTCTGCCTTTTGTTTTCTGCACCTTAAGTGCCAGTTCCTTTTGTTTATCGCCAGAGCTGAGAGCCTGCACCCCTCTGTGGGTTTGCCCACATATAACTACGTGTGAGTGGATCTGTTCCTCATCCTGTGCGTCAACTTCAACCTGTTGTTCTGTTCCCTATCAAAGTGGGACTGCGATATAACATATGGGACGTGACGTAGTCACGAAACCAATCAAATCACTATTCACTCACGCCGGAAGGCTGAGATTCGTCCAATCACTCTCCAGAGCCCGCCCCATCTGGAGCGCATAAATACAGGTGATGGACTAGAACAGGGCTCTTCAATTAGTTTGGAGCTGGGGCCGGTTCTTGAAACTGAGGCAAAGTCAGGGGCCGGAGGATATGAGTAATCGCGGTAACAAATAAAGAAATTACAACAACATACTGAAGTGAATATATTCTATTTTGTAAGTGCTTAACAACATATGCCCAAGAGGCCGCATAGGCCCAAGGATACAAAAATCAAACCAGGTGAGCAATAACAAAGCCATATTAACAGACAATTGGAGAAATGCAATTAACTAACAAAACCATGCACTTCATTGTACATAGCTGTACCAACACAACTTTACTACTCGTTATCCTCAATATTTAAGATTAAACTGATTTGAGTGACAGGCAGAATCAAATGTATCTCCACCAACAAAGTGCATTGCATGGAACTGAATAGAATTGCAACAACTTAAAAGTGCATTGTATTCTATCAAGGTTAGGTGTTTCAAATGTCATCACTCAGTTCAGGTGAACTGTATCAGTTGTTTAGAATTTCATTCATTTAACTGGCAAACAACTTCCAAGTGCACCAATTTTTTTTTACTATTCTGCCCCCGCTTCTGTATGTGTGGCGTGGTCACTCTAGCCTGCTACATTGGCTTGGCAGATATATAACAGTTTCCCCAAGAGAAAGTCTGAAGCTTGAAGTTCTTTTCAAACCTTTACGTAGGAAGCACTGCAAAACTGAGCAGACATACAGAATACATCTTAGTAATCTCATCTCGTAACATTTGTTTCTAAAAACAATCACTTAGCATTGCATGTTTAACTGTGATAGCATTAAGCTAATGTAGTTTCTAACTTATAGGGGAAATTCCATAGAGACCGTGCTAGCGATAAGCATTTCCATCAAAGTAAACAATTCGAACAAACTTCGGTTCATTACAATTGGTTTCCACAAGAAGTAATGTTTCTAACTGAACGATGCTTCCGTAGCACACTCTGGGGGCCAGTCCAAAGCAGCTAGGGGGCCGGATCTGGCCTGCGGGCCGCCTATTGATTGGACTAGAATCATCCTCTTTTCATATCTTCGCTCCAAGTGATTTCGCTACACGCAATTCAATTCTAAAGTCTATCTCTTGCTTTAGCTATGCGAGCTACTCTCTCCTTTGAGTTGGTGAGTTGTGGGTTACGTCCCCTTACTAGCTCGGAGCGCTGCGTATTGGCTTTAGCCTGAGGAGTTCGAGTTACTATCTGCTAGCTGGCTAGCTATCTGACTAGCTTGCTAGCTATTGTCTGCTATTCAACGTGCTTCGTTGTGATAGTTTGGACTCGTACTAACTTTCTTTCGTTTCGGTGACAACCCCGCCTGCGACGTCTGTGCCAGCATGACGCTGGCCAGAGCAACGAAGCGCCTTGCGTATTGGGAGCGCAAGGACGCTAGGAAGCCGACGCCAGCGCCAACTGGGGAGATTCCCCCAGTTGGGCTGTGTGCTCCATCGGCTTCGGGCAGTGGGGTGTCTAGCCCGTCTCCCTCTCCCACTCCTTCACCCGCCCACCTGGTAGCAACAGACCACGAGGCGGTGGAGAAGCCCGCTAGCTTTGACGACCAGCCCGCTCCGGAATTGGACTTCGGGCTGGAGTCAGAGAGCCTGCTCGACTTCAGTGACGAGCAGGTGTCCGACGAGGACGACGCGGGTATGGACGTGGCTGAGCAACCGCGGGCAACCTCTCCCCCGGTCTCAACCAGGACCATGGGCCAGCAGCTACATGAGGTAGCGCTGAGGGCTGCGGGCCCCCTGGGTCTTCCCCTCGCTCCCCCTCCCAGCGTGCAGGCAGGCGTCACTGCTGGACGGGGAATTCTATGGCGGGCCCCCCGTAGCGGCTCCCAGCCCCATCCCCTTCTTCGCGGAGGTGCATGGAGAGCTAAAGACTACGTGGGCCACCCCCTACTCAGGGCGTGCCCCGGTCCCCGGCTTCGCCGCCTACCTCCACCTCGACCAGGCAAAGGAGAGCGACTACATCTCCTTCCCACCGGTGGAGGACTCTGCGGCGGGCTACCTGTCGCCCGCCTCCCCCACGATGCGCCTTGGCCAGAGACCCCTCCTGCCCACGCGAGTGGCCAGGCACCAGGCGGCCCTGGCCGAGAAGGCATACCTGGCGGCTGGGCAAGCCATCTGCTCTACCAACACGGCAGCACTCCTGCAACGCTACCAGGCGAAGCTGCTGACGGAGTTGGCTGCGTCACTGGGGAGTGACAATGAGACGGTGGTCGAGCTGCGTCGGGCGACGGACCTCTCCCTCCGGCTCACCCGCTTTACCTCCCAGGCTCTGGGCAGAGTCATGGGTGCCTCCGTGGCCACGCAACGTTCGCTATGGCTGTCTCTGGCGAGACTTAGCGACAGAGAGAAGGCGCCGCTGTTGGATGCTCCAGTCAGCGCCGAGGGAGTTTTTGGAGAGGCGGTGGGGACGATGACCGCCAAGTTCGAGGCGGAGCAGAAAAGCCCCGAGGCTTTCCAGGCATGGATGCCCCGCTCCAGCGGCTCAGGGCGCCAGTCCTCCTCGGGGCAGACAACCCCCACAACCGGGGTGAAGCGCAGCGGGTTCCCCTCCCCCGCACCCCCAGCCAAGTTCCAGGAACAACAGCCGGCCCCCCGCCTGGCTCAGAACGCGCCCCGTGCCCCACGCCAGCATGCCGCTCGCCGTGGGGGAAGGCAGTGGATCCTCCGCCACCACCAGGGAAGGACGCCCGCTGCTCACATGTAACATCCATGTCAAGCACGGTATACCAGTCCCCACAAGCACAACACTCATATGTCATGACCACTGCCCCAACAGGTGCAGAAATAAGGCATGCTTGTGTAACTCCCCCCTCAGTGCACCCACTGCACCCACACAACCACATTTTTTCAAAAACCGTGAGGGGGCAACCCCAGATCTCATCCCCCTCCCTAGGTGGAGTGGGCGCAGATCTAGACATAGGCACATTGGCCATGAGCGGGTTATCTCCCGACCTATTAATCAACTCGAAGCCCAGCCTAAGAGGCTGCGCAGAGAGTTGGCACGCATGCGCTGCGTCGCCATGCCAATTTCAGTGGGTTAAACGCTACAGTTTGCTCGCCCCCCTCCAAGATTCAGAGGGGTGGTTCAGTCAGTAGTGCCGCAGGGGCAGACCCATTTCCTACAACAGGAGATAGACTCCCTGCTCCGAAAAGGAGCGATACAAAATGTTCCTCCCGAGGAGGTAAACAAGCGCTTCTACAGCCGATACTTCCTAGTTCCAGAAAAAGACGGGGGTTATCAGCCAATCCTAGATCTACGTATACTGAACAAGACGCTCGTGAAAAGGACGTTCAGAATGCTGACTTCCCGCCAGCTAGTTCAGTCCATAAAGCCAAGAGACTGGTTTGTAACGATAGATCTAAAAGACGCTTACTTCCATATCCCAATCTATCCCAGACATAAAAGATTTCTGCGGTGTGCATTCAGAGGGAAGGCGTGCCAGTTCTGCGCGCTCCCGTTCGCCCTAGCGCTGGAACCGAGGGTTTTCACAAAGTGCGTAGAAGCGGCCATCGCCCCGTTACGACAACAGGGGCTCAGTCTATTCAACTACCTGGACGACTGGTTAATTTGCAGTCGTTCAAAGGAGGCAGCAAAGCAAGATTGCCACCTAGTAGTGTCACATTTACATCGCCTAGGCTTTGTGGTGAACAGAGGCAAAAGCGCTTTGAGCCCCAGCCAAACCGCACATTTTCTGGGCATGACACTAGACTCCTCCTCAATGACGGTCGGCCTGTCTCAAGAAAGAATAAGGGCCATCAGCTCGTGCGTAAATCAGTTCAGGCTAAGGCAAAGAGTCTCGTCTCTTCTCTGCCAAAGACTGTTGGGTATGATGGGATCTGCTGCGATCGCCCTGCCACTGGGAATGTTGCACATGAGGGAGATTGGTGAACGTCCACTGGTCTGCAGCGGAGGCCGGGTCACATATAAATGTGTTAGAACTGCGAGCGGTTTTTCTGGCTCTGCAACATTTTCTGCCCGCGTTAAGTGGTCGTCATGTGCTGGTCAGAACAGACAACACATCAGCTATGGCGTACATAAACCGCCAGGGGGGGGCCGTCTGTACCACTGCATCTCCTGCCGACCCGCCTATTGCTGTGGGCAGCGGATCACATCCGTTCCCTCAGAGCAAATCATATTCCAGGCCACCTCAACTGGGGGGCGGACCTGATATCGAGGGGCAACCCTCAGGCAGCGGACTGGTGCCTTCACCCTCAGGTGGTCGATCAGATTTGGCTGCGTTTTCACAGAGCCCAGGTGGACCTGTTTGCCAGCAGGCAGAACACCTGCTGCCCGCTCTGGTTCTCGTTGGGGGGCGCCAGCCGTCAACTTGGGGTGGATGCACTAGCCCACCCGTGGCCGGACATGCGCTTATATGCGTTTCCCCCGGTCCCTCGCCTCCAGCATGTGCTGAGCAGAAAAATGGAGGAGGGCAGAGAAATACTGTTAGTGGCTCCCCATTGGCCCAATCGGCCATGGTGTGCAGATCTGTACAGAATGTCGGTGCAGCCGTCCTGGGAGCTGCCTCTTCGGAAAGACCTCCTAATACAGGCACACGGCACAATCTGTGGCAGCTCAGAGCCTGTCACCTGAGAGGAACAGGCTTCTAGCTTCAGGTCTGTCAGACCCAGTAGTGGCTACAATCCAGAGTGCTTGGGCGGTATCGACCCGATCTCTCTATACGCTGAAGTGGCGCAGGTTTGAGCGGTGGTGCGTCACACGTGAGGGCGACCCCATCAACTGCGCGCTGAGCGTCATATTAGAATTCCTACAGCAGTTGTTTGATGAGGGGAAGGCTGCTTCCACCCTCAAAGTATACCTGGCGGCCATCTCAGCCTGCCATGCAGGTACCAATGGTAAATCCCCGGGCAGCTATCCTCTAGCGTCACGCTTTATGGCTGGTGTGAGGCACCTCAGGGTGCATCTTATACCTTCATGGGATCTGCTAGTAGTGTTACGTGCACTCACGGGGCCTCCGTTTAAGCCCCTAGAGAGAGTGGACATGAAAATTTGTCTCATTAAAAACCGCGCTGTTACTGGCACTAGTGTCAGCAAAGCGCATTGGTGACATGCAAGCCCTGTCCGTCAGCCCATCGTGCCTTCAGTTCTCGGTGGCTGGGGACAAAGTGGTTATGCGACCGAATGCTGCTTATACACCTAAGGTGATTGAGTTGGCAGTATTTTCACTTCCGCCTTTTGCGTCCGCAGAGGAGGAGCGTTTGAACAAACTCTGCCGGGTGTGTGCTCTCCAGTGTTATGTGGAACGCACAGGGGCGTTCAGACAATCAGGTCAGCTGTTCGCTGAGGGGCAGACCTGTATCAAAACCGAGCCTCTCCCGGTGGATAGTAGAAGCTATTGGGTTGTCGTATACGAGTTTGTCCTTAAAACCTCCAGAGAGACTTTGCGCACTCTACCCGAGGGATATCTTCTTCCTGGGCGTTATTAAAAGGAGTGTCAGTGGAAGAAATTTGTTAAGCTGCAAGCTGGAGTTCTCGCCACACCTTCATTAAGTTCTGTATGTTAGATGTGGCTGAACCTAGTTTCCTTCAAGGTGTTCTACAGGCAGGCGATCTGTGATCCCCAGGGCCTAGGAATGACTTAACGATGTATGTGTTCATCGGCTTCTATACGTTAGACCAGTGGTTCCCAACCTTTTTTGGCTTGTGACCCCACTTTGACATCACAAAGCTGTAGTGACCCCAGATATTCAAAACACTGACAATTTTTTGCAAATTTTTTTTTATTTTTTAATCAAGTAGGCCTAATAGAATTACAAACTAGGTTGCAAGTAAACGTTCATTTTAGACCACATTAAGTGAGGATTTTATGGGCTGCAAATTAATTAATTCTGAACAAACAATGGCAAGGCTAAGTAGGCTACAAATATGAGCTAAATATGGGCTCACCATATTTAACACTTCCAACCCTACGGCCTGTTTTTGACTTTGTTAGGTAGTCTGCCATGCCTGATATTTTTGTATATTTCACCTAACTAAAAACAATGAGGCAAAAGTGGCATTCATTATTATATTCTAGAATACCTCAGCAATAATAAAATGAGAGTAAACTGAATGTAATCAAAATAGATTTTATTAAAATTAAATCTAAACATACTCTTACAAAAAACTACTTTCAGAGGTGCTCAGACTTTGTACAAAGACACATTGTAAATATTTGGGAAGTTTTCTTTTGTACTCTGAACCTTGAAAACATATGTGTTATCTCCACATAGGTGAGTTTAGCATTCAGAAAGTGTTTCTGGTTTCTATACTAATTCTAAGTAATTTAGCAAGTGACACTTTCTTCACCTAAACCACAATGAATATTGATGAGTTAGGTCTGAATGTATTTGCGATTGCCACCCCCCATTATCACGTCCTATGGCCCGTCTGTCAGAACAATGGCTTGTAAACATGGATGAAGTTCTTTATGGGAGCGGAATTACTTCACGGGAGCCTAATACTAAATTCTGTGCAGACAACAAACTCCAAACACCGACGTTTGTAGCCTAATAAAATGAAGTATGCGTATGATATGTTTTTTTTTTACTGTAGAATAGTCTTAGCGACATAAAGTAATTTATATGATTCAAAATCGCCTTGCCGAGTTGACGGTATTCACCTACACTCAGAACTCCATAATATGACATGCGTTTTACTCCCTATAAGTTAATCAACAGCATTCATTACAAGAGCTAGTCAAACGAAGACAACTTACTCATCACAAATATCCTCGGCTTGGTCAAGGCGAAGCTCAAAGTGGATACAATTTCCTTCATCGTGTTCAGCTGTATATATGAGGTAAACGTGGACTTGTTTACAGGCGAAACCGGGTGTTTTCAAAGTAGTTGTGGCCACGTCACAACCCAATAGCGATCGCCGATTTACCATGCATTTCTCATATGAATAGCCGTAATTTGAGGGGTTGTTTTGAATTGTGTCTGGTGTTTTTATTTTTATAATAAAAAAAATTATTTGTATGTTTTTGTATTGATCACTTACTATTTCAGGCGACCCCATTTCAATTCTATGCGACCCCACTAGGGGTCGCGACCCCAAGGTTGGGAACCACTGCGTTAGACGCAAGTGAACAGAATCTTTTGGGCAGTTCTGCAGGCAGGTGACCGGTGATCCCTATGGCCTATGAAATTAATGCCCGTGATGTGCACCACCAACTACTGTATGAACCTCCTAGGAAGGCAAGACAATGAGGGGTTGGTGTGTGTTTTTTGGCTGTCACTGTTATTCACGCGTGATGGAATAGGGTGACTACGTCACGTCCCATATGTTATATCTGGTCCCTTGGTCCCTTATCTGGTACGGTCGTAACCCCAGATGTTCTGTTTGTCAAGTGGCTGTTCGTCTACAATAAACTCTGTTTTGCCAACTTCCTCTCTACGTCCGAAAGTCCTGTGACACTAACAGCGCAACCCCGAGCCCACAAGCTCACACACACCCTCTCTCTTACATATACACACCAAGGTTATTATCGTTAATGAAAACTAACGAAAAAACGAATATTGAATATTTTTTTTTAAATGGTATGTTTGGTGAGTTTTTATTACATATTATTTATTATAGCTTGTATCTTCTATTCATTTTGAGCATTTTGTTTTGCAAGCAAAATAATTAAGCTTGCCTGACTGCCCCCCACCCCCCCTGGTCTGTTGCATTCCGCGGTAAAGACTAAAACTAATACTGAAACTAATAAAAACTAAACTCAAACTAAGGATTTTCAAAAAATAGAAACTAAACTAAACTAGCAAACCCGCTTTAAAAACGAATTAAAACTGAAATTGAAAACAAAAAGTCAAAACGAAATAAAAATAAAAACTAGTGAAAAATGCAAAACTATAATAACCTTGATACACACACACCTTCAATTCATTAGTTAGTTACATTTAGCTAGATTACATGTTGTGCATTATTTCTTATCATTGTGTAAATAAATACTTTGATTATATACGCTGGTCTATTTAATGTTACACAAGAATGAATGCTGCCAACCTCTTCTATCCAGAACTCCAATGACCTTCAACCTTCAAGGTAACTTTGGTTGTAGTTATTAATTTAATTATTAATCAGAGTTCCACATTGATAGTTTAATATAGTTTATGAGACTGATATATTTAATGAGACTGATTTGTGGATTATCTTTACATTGACCACAGTGGAGGACACTACCCTTTGTGTGGCGCCTCCAAGGTGCTCAATTTAATTGATCTGCCTTTGTGTTGAATGGTTGATGCCTATCCAATCGTATGAGATTACCAACAGATTGCTGTGATAGTACCAATGTGTCTTGGTGGCCCTCGCGAAGACGGTATCACAATTTACACACAATTGCACCCACATTTACCCGGTGCCTGCTCACAGGGTAAGGTACCTACATAGTCTGCTACCCCCATGTGAGGCTGGTACCAACTTCACCTATATACCTTATTCCAGCTGCTCCATCCTTCATGTCCTCTTTCCTTCTCCACTGTTCGTTTCCAGGTTGTCTTTGGGTGACCTACAGCGCGTTTCCCCTCTGGTTGCCATCCCATTCATTATTTAGTTATTTCTGGAGTACATGGCGGATCCAGTTCCATCATCTTCTTCTGAGTTCATCGCTTATCTTGTTGACCTTGTAATCTTTTCATTTTCCTCATTGCACATTTTCTGCGGCCATCTTATTCCGAGGATCCTTCTGAGGCATGTGAATTGGAAGCTGTCCCTTTTGTTTTCTTCTGCCTTTGTTACTTTTCATGCTTAACAACCATAGAGCAGCACTGGGCATACAAGTGTTTTGAATAGTTTTATCTTGGTGTTGCGTCCAATGTTCTTTGCTTTCCACATCTTCATCAGGTTGTAGAATGCTCCTCTTGCCATGTTCAGTCTGTTCTTGATGTCCTCTGTCCCACCTCCATCATTCCTGACTGTGGCTCCAAGATAAACAAGCTCTTTTATATTTTGTACTTCATCATTTCCAATCTTAATACCATCTGCTTGTTTGGTATTCATCCTCATCACTTTTCACTTTGCTGTGTTAAATTTCAGTCCGACTCTTCCTGCATTCTCAACCAGTCTGTTGGTCTTTTCTTGGAGGTGATAATGTTTTGAGGCAAGGAATACAATGTTGTCTGCATAATCTAAATCTTCAAGCATGGTGGTGAAGTTCCATCTATTGCCATTTCGTTCTGTTGTTATTTGCATGACTTAGTCAATTGCGAGTAAGAATAGGAAAAGCCTGACATGCTGCATCCTTGTTTGACGCCTGTGGTGAACTTGAACCATCTTGTATGTTATCCCTCCTCCAGTACGGTGCATTCGAAGTCTTCTTTCATGAGCTGGACCATTTTTGTCAACTTGTCCGGAATGGCGTATGATTTCAAGATCTTCCATAGGCTTTCTCGGAGGATGGAGTCAAGCGTTTTTTCAAAGTCGACGAAGTGTGTGTATAGTGGGGTTCTCCACTCATTCACCTGTTCTAATATGTTACAGAGGATGAAAATCTTTTCCACAGTGCTCCTGCTTTTACGAAATCCTGCTTGTTTATTGAAATGTATTGTTTGGAGGATAACCCCTTGAGATGCAGCATCTCGTTTTCGAGGGGGTCCTCGAGAAACAAGACAAAGACAGTACAACACATGCACATTCAAACTCGCTCAAGTTCTCACTCGACCCGCCTCACCCGCCGCACAACTCCCTGTTGAATAACAAACCATGTATAATACATATTGCATTATTGAGAGGCATGAGAACATATAGCATATACACATATGTATGCATACAAACACATATACATACATACATATGCACACAGACATACACACAACTACACCGATACACACGTATGTACTCAGAAATAAAAAGAAAGAAAAGAAAGAAAGACCAAAAAGTATCCCAAATATTTAGGTATATAAAAACAAAAGTCCAGTCACACATGAGAAAAACATTTACAGCAAGAGTTTGCTTGCAAGTAATTATAAAGGGATGTTTTGAAGGAGTGCAAAGAAGTAACAGATCTTAGACAGCCTGGCAGGCTATCTCTCTTTGGAGATGTTTAGCACAGTAAAGAAAGGATATTCGGTGTGTCTCAGTCTATAGCTAGGTCTATATGAAATTAAATATTCCTTCAGGTAAGGAGGATAGTCAGAGTAGACACATTTAAAAATAACCTGTTACCAGTGAAACTGTCTTCTGGCTTTTGGTGATAATAAGTTCAGTGAGTTATACATTATACTAGGGCTGAACGATTAATTGCATTTGCGATAAAATCGTGATATGATAAAACGTGATTTTCTAACCGCAACGTGCGCGATTACAACGTGTTTAAAAAGTGCATGCCTTGTGTTTATACTTACAATGACTTTGTTTAAATTACTTAAATGCACAGTGGCAAAGCCACGTTATTGTTTCTGCAATGAGCAGTAAAATAAAAATGTAAAATGTGGGAAAGACTAAATGTATCTAATATTGTGTTGGTCATATTTAAATAATTCATTACGTTTTGTTGGGGGAAAAAAAAGAGGATAAAAAAAAGAATCGCATATAAAATCCCAATCGCAGTATTAGGGGAAAAAAAAATCGTTCAGGCCTACATTATACAATGGTGAGTAGTAAAATCGTTCAGGCCTACATTATACAATGGTGAGTAGTAAAAAGACATCTCAGCACAAATTTGCATATATTATTGAAAACAACATTTAATGCTTTTAGATTTGATTCTGATGTGTTTTGATAGACAACATCTACATAGTCTAATATAGAAAATATTAACTGTGACACAATGCTTAATCAGTTAATAGAACGATACAATATTCGTAAATTACAGTTTATCTTATTGACTACAGAATTAATGTGACGCCTAAAAGAGAGTTGTGAGTCAAGCCAAAGGCCCAAATATTTGAGTTCATCAACTTTTACTAGTGGAGTATCATCTAAGAATTTGAGTGAGAGATTGTTGTCTTGATTCAATGTAGCTGATCTGGTGGGAAATAGCATACTATATGACTTTTTCTTATTGAGTAGAAGGACGTTGGATTGGAACCAAAGTTGGATGGCATTAAAGTTAGATTGCAGTGTGGATTGAATCTTAGAAACCGACACGTTAGATGTGTAGATCACTGTGTCGTCTGCATATAGATGAGTAAGACAGTCTGAGCATATTTGAGGAAGATCATTGATAAATATAGAAAATAAAAAAGGCCCTAAGGAGGAGCCTTGAGGGACACCTTTTTCCATTATAACGGTTAAGGTATGTTCTTTCCGGAGGTTGTCATTGACTCCATTTTGGATCCTCTCTATGATAACAAACATTTACATTCCCTCAAGTCTCCTTTCTTGGGCAGCTTTACTTTTACTCCTTTCCTCCACTTGTCTGGTTTTCGTTCTTCATGCCAGATTTTCCAGAAGATTCTTGTCATCTCTTTGCAGGCTGTGTCACAGTCTGCTTTGAATAAGTCTGCTGTAATTTCATCAATGCCTGGAGCTTTCCCGGTCTAGGTGTTGTTAATAGCACGTCTTACTTCTGTCTCCTTTATCTATGTCGTGCCGATTTCTCTGATCTGTTCTTCTCCAATTTCGTTGCATTTAATAGGGTTGGTTGGTGCATCTCTCACAAGTACCTCTTCAAAGTGTTCTGCCCAACTTTCCAGTCGCGCATTCATGTCTTTGACCAGTTCACCTTTCTTATATTTAACAGCCGTAGCTCGTCTTCCATGTTTGTTGGTGATCTTCTTTGTTGCTTGATACAATTCTCCAGTTCTGCCATTCTGATTTTTGTGCATTGAAGGCTACCTCTTCCAGCCATTTCCTCCAGTCTTGTCTTGCTATTCGATTCAGGTCTATGTCTTTCAGTGTGTATTCTATTCGTAGCCGTCATTTGATTCTTTCCGATCTGGTGCTGTTGATCTTGTCTGAGGTCTCTTTCCTTTCATTGATTGCTCGCCAGGTGTCTGCACTCAGGAATGGTCCAATCATTTTATCTGCTGTCTCTAAGTTTCCTTTTCGCAGTTCACTGCGACATAACAGTATGGTACATGACAACAGTCATGAGCCCAAATCGAAGCATTTATCTATTCACGCCTGAAAGGCTGCAAGATCTGTCAATGCGCGCTCCTGAGCCCGCCCCCTCAGGAGTCCATATCTTGGATTACGCATCAGATCTCTGTCTCTTTTAAAACTTTGCAAGACGGAGTGCACATCTCCGAGCATATCTCAACGCTTAAACCACAGTCAAAAGAGTTTTGTGTGCTTTTTGCTCTCTACGGGTTGGTGAGTTATCTGGGTTCCTTAACCCTCACTAGCTCAGGGCGCTAAAAAAATCGTTGGCTCAACTTAATTTTGAAAGTAGTGGCTGCTATCCTGGCTGCCTGGCTGGCTAAGTTTCTGACTAGCCTGCTAGCTTGCTAACAACGTGTTCGTTGCAGATAGTGTGCTTGTGTTTTAACACTGTTCTCTACTACACTATCCCGACTGCGGGCACACCCGTCCCAAGGGTGACCGCCACCGTCGGTGCGTGACCTGTCTCGGCAGGGACCACGCAGAGGTCGCACTTTCGGGGCGAGGAACCTGTCTGCTCCATCTGTGCTAGCCTCCCGCTAGCTAAGGCTACCAGGCGCCTTGCGTTCTGGAAGCGCAAGGACGCCGAGGGGACTGCACCGGCTCCATCCGGGGCTAACGCCCCTGTAGGACCGAGTGCGTCTCCAGCCGTGGGCTCTGTGAGTGTGAGCAGTCGCTTTGCAGCTGCAGCTCTGCTCCCGGGCCTCTCCCCGTCACCGCCGCCTGCCAGCCCTGGGGCTGCGGGCAGCGAGGCGGAGGAGCTTCAACCGAGCGGTGTCCAGCTCGAACCCGAGCTGGACATCAGCCTGGAAGATGAAAGTCTGCTAGACTACTCCGATGAGCACAGCTCAATCGTGGAGGTAATGCAGACAAGCCAAGACGTTAAGATGCGGGTGGATACACCCCCTACCCTGTCTCGGGTTCTGGGCCAGCAACTCCACGAGGTTGCGCTGAGAGCAGCCAGCTGCCTCGGGCTCCCTCTCCCTCCCAGTGTGCGGTTCTCGCTGCTGGATGGGGAGTTTTATGCTGGCCCCGCCGCGCCAGTTCCCAGCTGCATCCCTTTCTTCGAGGAGGTGCACAAGGAACTGCAGGCGACATGGGCGACCCCCTACTCGAGCCGAGCCCCGGTGCCCGCGCCCTACATGCTGCTCCACAGGGCTAAGGAGAGGGGCTACCTCTCCTTCCCTCAGGTGGAGGGTGCAGTAGCGGGCTACCTCTCGCCCGCCTCCACCACGATGCGCCTCGGCCAGAAGCCTCTCCTGCCTACGCGGGTGGCCAGGCACCAGGCGCAGCTGGCAGAGAAATCCTACTTGGCTGCAGGGCAGGCTGCCTGCACGACCAACACGGCTGCGCTGCTACAGCGCTACCAGGCAAAGCTCCTGAGCTCCTGCCGCGGGCAAGGCAGAGGTAAGCCTCAGGCTTCCTGATGGTGACAGTAAGCCACTCGTCACAGGGGGGAGCGGTGGAGCCCACACCGCCTCCACAGAAATCAGCCCGTCGCTCACATGTGGAAATCATGTCCAGCACGGTAAGCAGGTTCTCACAAGCACCACAATCATATGTCCTAACTCCTGTCCCAGATGGCACAGTGCCCAGACATGCTTGTGCGACTCCCCCCGCGATGCACACAGTGCAATCGCACCCCCCAATTTTTTTCAAAAACATGAGGGGGCAACCCCAGATCTCGTCCCCCTCATAATAATATAATTATAATTATTATAATAATTAAGACCTTTGTCAGGTTTTTAATGGCACACACGACACACTGGAACACACACGTGCATATATGGAGGCGACACAGGACACACACACACACACACACACGCAGGTAGGCCTGAGGTCGCAGTGAATTTATTTTCTGCTTTTTCCCATCCTGGACCGTCCTTCCTCAAGGACCCCCCCAGGAGCAGTGGGCAGCTTTGCAGCGCCCGGGGACCAAGTGAAGTGAACTGTCCATCTTTGGTCAGGGAAGGACATGAGTTCTGTTATTTTGCATGTTTTTACTGTTGGGGTTCTTAGTGGAGGAAACCCCTTGTGAACACGGGGAGAACATGCAAACTCCACACAGAAAGGCCCGGGAGATAGCCCAGCTGAGCACTGTGCACCCTTGGGAGGACCTGCCCCCCAGAGCCAACAGCGCCCCATGCGGGAATCGAACCCATGACCTTCTTGCTGTGAGGCAGCAGTGCAAGCAGTGCAAGCAGTGCAAGCAGTGCAAGCAGTGCAAGCAGTGCAAGCAGTGCAAGCAGTGCAAGCAGTGCAAGCAGTGCAAGCAACTGAGCCACTGTGCCACTGTGCCACCGTGCCTCCATAGGCGGAGTGGGTGTAGATCTAGGTTTAGACTCATTGACCATGAGCGGGTTAGTTCCCGACAAATTCAACTCAAAGCACAACCTGGCTGGTTGTGTGGCGAGTTGGCGCGCATGCGCAGTGTCACCATGGGTGCTAAAAACGATCACAAGGGGTTACGTGCTGCAATTCGCCCATCCCCTACGCCATTCAGCGGAGTGATACAATCTGTGGTGCAGCGAGATCAGTCTCACTTCCTACGGGAAGAGATAGTCTCCCTGCTCAGAAAAGAAGTGATAAGCATAGTTCCTCCCGAGGAGGAAGCTTCAGGCTTCTACAGCCGATACTTCTTGGTCCCAAAAAAGGACGGGAATTATCGGCCAATATTAGATCTGCGTGTGTTAAACAAAGCACTCATGCCGCTACGGTTCAGAATGTTGACCCCACGCAGGCTTGTGCAGTTTATAAGGCCAAACGATTGGTTTATCACGATAGACTTAAAAGACGCTTATTTCCACGTTCCGATCCACCACAGACATCGGAGATATCTGAGGTTTGCATTCGGAGGAATAGCGTACCAATTCAACGCACTCCCATTCGGCCTATCTCTAGCGCCGAGGGTATTCACAAAGTGCGTAGAAGCAGCCATCGCCCCGTCGCGTCTACGCGGCTTACGCATATACAATTATTTGGACGACTGGTTAGTTGCTGCTCATTCAGAGGCTGCAGCGGTGCAGGACGGCCATCTAGTGGTGGCGCACCTGTATGGACTGGGCTTTGTGATAAACAGGGAAAAAAGCACGTCCTTTCCCTCAGGGCAGTTCATATACCAGGTCACCTCAACTACGGTGCGGACCTGTTATCGAGGGGCGATCCTCGAGCAGCAGACTGGTGCCTTCACCCACAAGTGATAGACCAGATCTGGGTGCGTTAGGCATAGACGCGCTGGGCCACCAGTGGCCAGCTCTACCCCTATATGCTTTTCCCCTGATCCCGCTCCTCCAGCAGGTGCTGTGCAGGATTGCGGACGAGGGCAGGGAATTGATATTGATAGCCCCCCACTGGCCCAATCAGCCGTGGTCGGATGCGGTGGTGGCTACAATACAGAGTGCCCGAGCTGTATCAACACGGGCTCTGTATACGCTGAAGTGGCGCAGTTTTGAGCTGTGGTGAGCGTGTACAGTGTGACCTTGGTTTGATATTCTTGCTCAGTTTCATTCCAAGACAGAGATCTGAGATCCAAGATATGGACTCCTGAGGGGGCGGGCTCAGGAGCGCGCATTGACAGATCTCGCAGCCTTTCAGGCGTGAATAGATAAATGCTTCGATTTGGGCTCATGACTGTTGTCATGTACCATACTGTTATGTCTGGTTCCTGCTTAAGGAACCGAGGTTACGTAAGTAACCGAGACGATGTCTTCTTTATCTGGTTGCAACATTCATTAATGCCATCTTCCACTTGTAGGGCCTTGAATCTGCGCATTTCTACATCCGATTTATCGGGCAGATATCCAGCATTTTGAGTTAATCGGCATCAGCCGATGCTTGCGCTCACAAGGCCGATTATCAAAAAATGTCTGCAGACACAGCCTTTTATTGTTGGTGAGCATGTGGTGTGCCACTGATAAGCCTGTTACATAACATAAACATATTTTTTTTTATCGATGGCGCTCATATATATGCGCATACCAGTGCAAGGTTTGCCCGCAGTAGAGTAACATTAATAGCTAGCTAGCAGAACTATTCTCAAGTGGGCAAAGCCAGCAGCACCTGCTGTCAGCTGAGGCAGAGAATGAAGACAGGATTGATGCACCTCTCCTCTCGTCTCAAGTCAACAATCTGCTATCGTAAGCGATGGATTTGATAGTTATAAAAAACCCAATGTTGTTTACAAACGGTTGCATTTGCTAATGGGTTAGAGACAGCTTTTGATTCAAGAAGTGGGCTCACGATAACAGCAGACCGAAAGCTAACATTAACATTATCAGCTTACCAAACAACGTTATGAGGAATTAATGTTATGGGTTGCTAGCTAACATAATGTTTCTGCATACAGTATGTGTGCATGTCCCTCTACCTCTGAACACGTGTGTGTCTGTGTGTTTGTCTGTGCCTTAATACACCAAGCAGTGTTTAAAACCCTCTGGGGTCTACGATTGCAAAGCCACTCGTTACTTTCAATAATAATTCTGTAAAGGATATATGTAGCGACTTACTTTAAAAACTGTCCGGCAGCGATAAAAGCGATAATTTTATGTTTCATGTACTTATTTTCATCAACTGTACAAACAACTCTGTTTTAGGGAATGAGATCACTGGCAGCCAATGTGTGAAGTGGATATATGTAATTCTTCCTTGAGACATGTTACATGCTGCATATGTTTGCAAGGTCCATGGCCAAAGGTCCTCACACATGGCTGTACACTACAATTGAATTACTACCCACATGAATACTGTGTTGTGCATAGTCATCTGCTGTGTGACATCATTTCATTCACGATACCAATAACAGAATAACATGACAGCTTTGTATAGCCAATAATATCACTGTTGCTTAATTATATTATGTAGTTTTACATTTAGTTCCAATAAGGATTCATGTGTGATATCTTTAAAAAGATGTGGAGTGGAATTCTGGGAAATTAATTCAACAAAACCAACACTAGTAAGACTGACAAATAGTGTACTTGTTCATTTGACTATACTCACTAATCACAAACAATTGGATGCAAAGCAAATACATTGAACTTATAATAAAAAATATTACATTTCATCAACAAACACAATTTGTGTTCATACAACATAATCATGACAAACTAGTATTTCTTCATTTAATTAGATGGAAATAGGTGGCATGATTAAATTGCGTTAATTAAAAACAGAATTTAAAAATCAAACTGAGCAGTCACATATGTGTTTTCTCATGGGAAAGGAAGCACTGCTACCCACTTGTATAGTCTATTGGTTTAATAAGTCTGCTTGGCCTGGTGCAGCAGCTTTAAATCATGCAAGCTCAGTTTTAATTGCAACAGCTGAGCTCATCCTGTCACTTTCAATATAATGTTTATTTATGGTCATAAGTGATGCTCTTAAGTCAACGGCTTGATAAAATATGAGGTATGGCTTTAAAATAATAAAATGCTCTATTTCAATTGTAATGAAAAGATGTGTTCATACTCATATAACTTGATAACAGTGTCATTTAACAGCCACACATCATATGTCAATGTGAGGCCTTTGAAATGATTTGTGTTGTGTGATAGTTTTAGGTATACATTTACCTGAGATTGTTCAGTTTACACTGCGGGTCCTCCTTTAGGTCTGAAAGTAGTTTGACTCCTGATTCCCCTGGATCATTTCCTCTGAGATCCAGCTCTCTGAGGTGATTGGGATTTAACCTCAGGGCTGAAGCCAGACTAGCATAGCCTTCCTCTGTGATACTGCAGTCTGAGAGTCTAAAGTGATAATATAGTCATAATTTAGTCAAGACAAACACAACCAGACATTTACAGTGCATTTACAATGTTTTAAATGAATGGTGCCCATTGTTAATTAACTGAATTCAATGATTTTAGTTTTAATAACAACCCACATTAGGTGAAAACATATGAGTCATGCACATTTTCATTAAACATGTGGTTTTATGATACTCTAAACATTTTATTTATTTATCTGAGTGTTTGTCCCTAAATGTACTTTATATGAAATTCGTTTGGCAATTTAAACTTGTGCAGTTCTTTCAGTGAGTCCTTATCATTAAAAGGAAGACTTTCTAAGTCTACGTGTCTGAAACTTTACATACAAATTATAAGAATAAGTTTATAAGAAATACAATTTGTCTGTCTATCTGTAAAAAATGAAAAAGTACAAATTATCCCACAGAACCCTTTACTAGGGAATACTGAAGAAACAAAATGTCTTACCTGAGTGTCTCCAGTGCACAGTTTTGGTTCTCCAGTCCGCTACAGAGTTCTTGGACACCAATATCTCCAATACTGTTGTCACTGAGATCCATATTTGTCATCTTTGAAGTGGCTTTGCTGAGGATACATGCCAGTGCTGTACAGCTCCTTTCAGTGAGCCCACAGCTATTGAGCCTTAAGGGGAAAACAGCCACCAGTGACTATAAGCTCAATGAAAAGGACACTGCTGCTGTGTGTATATTAGCGTTGTGCTTCTAAATCAAATATTTATATTACAAAATGTAACAAAATATTTCTTCACATTAAAGTCATTACCCCGTCCCTTTTCGAGAATACACACTGTCATCATACTTACTGAGCCTTTGGGGATTCCTCTACTACTGGCTGCAGCCTTAGGAGACCTTCATCAGATCTGATGTACTTCCTCAAGTCAAACACATCCAGGTTCTGTTCTGATGTCAGCAGCACAAACACTAGAGCTGACCACTGGGTAGGCGAGAGTTCAGCTTCAGAAAGTGTCCCAGCACTCAGGAAACTCTGGATCTCTTCCACTAAGGAGTGATCATTGAGTTCATTCAGACAGTGGAAGAGGTTGATCACCCTTTCTGATGAAGGAACCTCCCTGATCTTTGCCTTAATGTAACTGATTGTTTCTTCATTGCCCATCTGCTTGTGTCCTCTCTGTAGTAGGCCATGCAGGAGAGTCTGGTTAGACTCCAGAGAGAGGCCAAGAAGGAAACGGAGGAATAGGTCAAATTGTCCATCTTCATGCTCCAAAGCTTTGTCCACAGCACTCTTTTGTAAGATGATCATGGATTTGTCCACTGATTTCATTTTTTTTAGAAGCTTAAAGCTGAGGGGTTGTTTTGGAGAAATTAGGTCTGTCCTCCTAGTTATTAACATCAGAAGCACATACAAAGCTGCAAGATACTCCTGGATGCTCAGATGCAGAAAACAGTACAACTTTCCCTGATGAAGCCCTGATTCTTCCTGAAAGATCTGGGTGCAGATACCAGAGCATACTGCTGCCTCATTGACATCAATTCCACACTCTCTCAGGTCTTTTTCATAAAAAATCACATTGCCCTTCTCTAGCTGTTCATAGGCCAACTTTCCAAGAGTAAGGAGACTAGCCTGGTTCCACTGTGGATCAAGGTCATGCACATTTTCATACTTCAGCCTCCTCTGCATGGTTTGGAAAATAAGGAAATATGTGTACATCTCTGTCAAAGTCTTCGGGACTTGTTTAACTCCTGAAGCCCCAAGAATGATTTCAAGAACAGTAGCAGCAATCCAGCAGAACACTGGTATATGGCACATAATGTGGAGGCTCCTTGATAATTGTATGTTAGAGATGACTCTGCTGGCAAGATTCTGATCACTGAACCTCCTCCTGAAGTACTCCTCCTTCTGTGGGTCATTGAACCCTTGTACCTCTGTGACCCGGTCAACACACTCTGGTGGGATTTGATTGGCTGCTGCTGGTCGAGAGGTAATCCAAAGTAAAGCAGAGGGGAGCAGATTACCCTTGATGACATTTGTCAGGAGTACGTCCAATGAGGTGACCTCTGTAACATCAGTCAAACTTTCATTTTTCTGAAAGTCTAGTTGGAGTCGACATTCATCCAGACCATCAAAGATGAACAATGCTTTGCACTTCCCTTGGCTGAGAAAGGTTAACTGCTTTATTTCTGTGAAAAAGCGGTGGAGGAGATCCATCAGAGAGTGCTGTTCTGTTTTTATGAGGTTGAGCTCCCTAAAATGCAGTGGAAATATGAAGTGGATATCCTGGTTTTCTTTTCCCTCTGCCCAGTCCAGGATGAACTTCTGAACTGAGACAGTTTTACCAATGCCAGCAACTCCTTTTGTGACAACACTTCTGATTGGCTTGACTTGGCCAGGTAAGGGTTTAAAGATGTCAATGCATTTGATTGATGTCTCCTGTCCAGCTGGTCTCTTGGATTTTAACTCAATCTGTCTGACTTCATGCTCTTCATTTACTTTTCCACTTCCTCCCTCTGTGATGTAGACCTCTGTGTAGATATTTTTTAGAAGAGCAGGGCTTCCTTGCTTGGGTATTCCTTCAAAAACACTCTGGTACTTGTTCTTGAGATTTCTTTTTAGCGAAGTCTGACAAACTACGTCCAGCTCATCTATTTCAAAAAACAAAACAAACCATTATAATATTTTGCAAGCCACTGACACTGAGGACAAAAAATTGCTTTTTATTTTTTTCCCAATTTAGCTAATTTATCCAAGAAATGCAAATGTAAATAGGAAGAATTCTTACTTTCTTGCAGTTTGTTAGCAAGATCGTTCAGCTTCATATTTCTAAGGAAGTGCAGTGCCATCTTCAGAGCCCCTTCTCTGGCATCACTCTCATCCTCCTCTTTACTCTCAAATGTTTCTTGGTAATCTGGAGTCAACATCCTCTTGAATCTCTTCAGCTCATTCTTCACAAAGGTGATGATCTTCTCCTCTATCACCTAAAGTACAAATATCTGGTCACACTTTGCATTGCATGAACCTTGCTACATTGTAATTATAACAATGACACAATATGCATAACGGAAGAAATTACACTGTATTGACTGAAGGGGAAAATATGACAGCAAGAACTACTCATGTTATAGATTCATCATTATACATCAGTTAATCATCACAGCATCGTTTGTGTCAGTATGTTGTTTATGTCATGGAAGTTTTTATGTCACCTAGTGCAGGGGTTCCCAACCTTTTCTACTCCGAGGCCCACCTTTTCGTATTTGTAACAGGTCGGGGCCCAACAGACACCCCGCTTATTTTAGCTAATCTATATTCCATTCTTATTAATAAGCGATTGTTATGTGTCACAAAGAGCAACATCAGCACCTGCTACAGGTGGGAGCCTAGTAATTAATACAAGAAAATCTTCCTCTAGATATTGCAATCAAAATTGTATTGTGCACCAGAAAACAACATAAAACCGCACAGAGCATTTTCAGTCAAAAGGGATTTATTATCCAAAAGAGTTTTGAAATAAAGAAACTTAATTGCAGTAGGCCTAGGTCTATTTGTGCACAGCAAACAAGCAAGGAAATAAAACCAGAATAGACTCAAAAGATAGCATGCACTCAAAACAAGTGATGAAACATGCAAACAAGACCACTCAGCTAGGCCTAATTAAAATAGGTGATGCTTCAGACATGCAAACAAATAGGTTAAAATAATGTTCAAATAAATAGGTTCAAATAGGTCAATATAATGATTCAAATAATTGAAATAATGATTTAAATCTGTGGCGGCAATCTATTATCAACATAAATAGAACCGAGCATTCCTGGGTAGTAGTTCGAGTTGGTAGCTCTGCGCAGAAAAGCATGTCCTCTTGTAGAATACCACTCCAATGATAACGCACAAAAAACAGCACTAATGCAGCTTTACTGACGTCCGTCGACTCGTCTAACTTGTTTTAAAAGGAACAGGCTACCTTTCATCCTTTCCAGTTCTGTATGTGAGGGCTGGATGTCGCGTCTCCAAATGTCGATTCAGATTTTAAGGTTTGAGCGCCTCATTAGACAGCTTTAAAACGCACTCGACACACTGCGCCCTGGGCTCAACGACGACGTCACCTCCATTCACAAAACCAAATGTAATATAATCAGGGTTGTATTTACGCTGAATTTGAGTAGTTTTCGGTAGTATGACATTACCAGTGCTGTCATTCTTGAAATTTTTCTACAGCGTTGGAAACCTTTTCACGGACTGGTCTAGTTACTTTCCTAGAGAAGTCGTGGCGTGTGGGTTGGCGACCATCTAACCTGGGACTGCTTTCTGTCGGGTGCTTTGCATTACAGTGATAACTTAAAGACGAGCTGCTTCTGTGATCGCTAAATTCAGCTTGACAAATGCTACATACAACTTTAGTTTTGTCGATTGTTCCGTCTTTTTTAAGCAGAAACTTAAACAGAACCTTCCCCCCCAACAATCCCTCAGCTCTCTCCATATTCAACTACCGTCTCGGTCTCTCCTATCTAACTGACTGCAGGCACGCGGCGGTTTCGTGTCAGGGGTCAAAGCACACCGGAAGTAAACAAAGTTGCGTTAAAATATTTTATCGCATTCATCTCGGCCACAATAATCTCATAGATTAACGCGTTCGTAAAAATCCGTGCTTCGTGGAAAATTCGTGAAAAAAAAAAAAACCTGAAACATTTTCGTGGCCCACTGGATGTGCTCGGCGGCCCACCAATGGGCCGCAGCCCATGGGTTGGGAAACCCTGACCTAGTGGACACTAGTTTTAAGTACCCTTGAACTATAGTGTTAATGTGCAAAGTATCGATATGCTATTACTTAATGATACTCAGCAAGATAAATTATACAACACTGCACTTTTGCAGTATTGCTACAATGTTAGAAAGCATCTGTAGAAAAGTGATGCAGCTTTTCACTTAGTTCACTCTTCACTGGGATTGATCTAAGCCATGATGTAGCAGTTGCCATTGGGTTTACTGTGAGATAAGTCTGCTTTAGGTGCTGCTTCTACTCTAGAGATTGACTTGTAGTAGAGGTTTGCTGCCTGAATGTACAAGCCCCTTTTTTGGTTAATGTACATTTGGTCAGGTGAGTCCTGTGAGGATGTAATGAGATTCAAAGGCATTACAAAGTCCATCAATAATATGAAATATTTCAAATAATCTAAGCAAATACCAATGGATGTAAGCCATGACTATACAATAAATGCTATGTGAAATTTCCACAAGGATCATTTTATATTAACACATCTATCCAAAAGACATATCAAAGTATCACATTTTTCATGCATTGTTCATTATTGCTGTGTGCATCTATGTTTGCTGCATATGAACTGTATTATTTGCCCCTGTATATCTCTTGTGTGTACTTGTCTCTATTACTGTGAACTAAAAGATACAGTCCTACATTTCCACTGCAGTTAATTAGTATCAGTGTTGTCGACTCTGGGCATATTCAGTATAGCAGTACTGCATCCAAACCTGGAATATGCGTTCCTGGTCCTCCTGTTGAAACTTGGTACTGTCACTGTCAGCATCTGGTTTACATTTCTGCATTTTGCCTCTGTGTATAAAGCATTGAGTGGATAACATCATTAAAGCCTGAAAGTGTTATACATTAGGTGCACAACAAGCCCCATGTTAATTCAGTGCTGCTGTGTATGGTGCCTTTTTTTAAAAGTAGAATTAAATCAAATGTAATTGTATGAGTCTCTTAACAAAAAACCTGACAATTACATTCTCTGTGCTGATTTATTTAACTCTAGAATCGATAATGTTCTATGGAGTTGGCACGTTCCACACAACACATTTTCAGGCATGTATCTACACATGCATTGGGAACGTGACTGCCTGTTATTAGAAGGGTTATGAAAACAAAATGTGTGTGAGTTTTTTCCTAGCATATGGCAAGGGGTGTTTGATAAGCAAATGCTTTTATTATTTCCAGTGTAGAATTTTTTCCTTCATCCAGTATCCAAGCACTTCTCTGATACAGCGAAACAGACCCAGCTCAGATCATCAAACACAGTATTTCATCATGCATTTTGCATTATTATATCAGATGTAAAGATCATACTTGTTTTACAGTTTTTCTCAGCTGCTTTGGTACATATCTCAGATCATAACATCAATTTCTCATTGCTTTGCACATTTTGAAAATGCTTTTGCTGTTTGCTGTTGAGTCTACAAAACATGTAGGTATCTATTTGGTGTGTAAGTTGTGACATGCAAATAGTTGAAACCAGTTATCATTATGTGTCAACCATATGCTTCATCAGTTTCAGTGACATTGAGTTTTTAGTATGGTATGAATTGGCATTTGAAATGTTTGCTAAATTACAGGAACTACCATGACTACTGTCTCAGCAATAGCAAAGTTACAGCTGCGATATCTGTGGTACTGTATCTGTATCTGTTCTATGGTGTGATGGAGAAATGTAAAATCGTTTCTATAATCATATGTCTTTGTGTGCTGAAACATGGCCTTTCTGTCTCTGTATGTGTGTTTAAAACTGAGTGTGTAAGCGAGAGCTGAAAATAACTGATTGTTCTTCTTTCCTACATCTGAGGCATTGTGTGCCTAAACGTTTGCGAAAAGCATAGGTTTTATATCTGCCAGGTAGGGCGTTGGCGTCAGTCACACCAACTTAAGCCTGTATAAACCTTGTGTGATGTGTTTAACTTTGCTTCTCTCTCGTCTGCTAACATGTGAGCGAGCCCGACATGCATATCGAATAAAGACATACTTATACACAACTCCAGAGTCCGAAGTAAACTTTAATGTTAATTTTCACCTAACATGGTGCCCTCAACATTGCCCACACTAAGTAGTGTTAATGGCAGGGACTATGCATCTCAGGTAAATGTCACAGTGATCCTGATTTTCATTACAATATTCTCGCTCAGCCAACCTGTGCTTTTACGAGTCCTTGGGGCAGGGCTGGTTCTGACAATGTTGTAGTCCTAGGCAAGACTTCACTTACAAACATGGACTCACAATGTTTGCGTGTCATAATACTTGTTTACTGTATTGCATTGCATGAAGTCGTTGCATTCTTCACAAAAACAAACAATAAAAAGCTTTCAGCCCTCTGGCATTTTGCGCCCTAGGCAACCTCTTATGATGCCCTGCTGCTGAGGTTCTCTGGTTGTTGCTGCTTTGTTTGCCACTTGGACGTCATCACAAAATGTTGTAATACATTGACATATGGGTCACTCCACGCCAACTCAACTTTTAGATTTTCATAAAAACATTGTTATTATGATTTTTATTGAAGAACAGAACTACATAGGGAATATCCTGGATGTCTCTTGGGAAAGGCACGGCTACTGTTTCCGGCGCCGACGTGAGTGGCAGCCTTTCCAAGTAGCTCTGTTGTCGCGTGTCTTTTTTAGCTTTTTTAAGTTTGTTTGTCCTGTTTACACTTTGCTTTTCAAAGGCACTGTGTAGATATCTTTATATCCTATGGATACACATTAATCGACTGCATCAGGGCAGTCAGAACTTTGTTTACACGAGGGATCAGCTGATCGCACTGCAGTCGAGGAATCATGCCGGCAAAGTTTACCCCATACCGGAGAAGCTGGTGAGACGGTACCTTGGAACCAGAGCTGGCGCGTTGGTGAAGGCTAGGAGAAGCGGTGGAGGTTCAAACCAGCTATTCCTTCGTGTGTGATGGGGAACTTAAACTCGCTGGCCAACAAGACAGATGAGCTGGCAGCCTTGGTGGTGAACGTGAAGTTGTACAGAGAGTGCAGCTTACTGTGCCTCACGGAAACCTGGCTAACCAGTAACATCCTGGACCTCAACGTGGAGCTACCCGGCTTTACTACGGTGAGAGCGGACAGAGACCTTAAGCTAAGTGGCAAACGGAAAGGTGGGGGGCTTGCACTTTATGTCAACATTAGGTGGTGCAACCCAGGGCATGTGACTGTAAAAGAGACCATTTGTTGCCCAGACATCGAAGTGTTAGCCGTTAGCCTCCGTCCGTATTACATGAGCAGGGAATTCTCACACGCCATTGTTGTTTGCGTTTACATCCCTCCACAAGCTACGGTCGAAGTCGCGTGTGACACCAGCTACTCCGTTATCGCTGGGCTCCAAACTCAACATCATCAGGCCTTCATTGCAATTTCGGGGGACTTTAATCATGTTACTCTGGACTCAACTCTGCCTGCTTTTCACCAGTTTGTGCCTTGCCCAACAAGAAAGAACAGGACAATTGACCTAATGTATGCTAATGTGAGGGACGCATAAAAAGCCACATCACTTCCTCCCTTAGGGAAATCCGATCACAATCTGGTTTTCTTACAACCCAAATATACACCAAAAGTGCGCAGGCAACCAACCACCACGCGCTTCTTCAGGAAATGGTCTCCTGAGGCAGAGGATGCCCTGATGGAGCCTGTCCACGAAATCTCAAGGCATGCGCTGTGAAACTGGGTGAGCCTCTGCAGCATCTCTTCAACCTGAGCCTCCAACTGGGAAAGGTCCCTACTCTATGGAAATCATCCTGCCTCATCCCCGTTCCAAAGAAGCCACACCCCAGTGAGCTGAATGACTTCAGGCCAGTCGCTCTGACATCACACATTTCTAAGACCATGGAACAACTGCTACTTCACATCCTCAGACCCCAGGTACGCCATGCACCTGACCCTCTGCAGTTTGCCTACCAGGAGAAGGTGGGCGTGGAAGATGCCATCGTCTACCTAATGCACAGGGCACACTCTTATCTGGACAAGGGGAAAGGTGCTGTGAGAATCATGTTCTTTGATTTCTCCAGTGCCTTTAACAGCATCCAGCCCCTCCGACTGAGTGACAAGTGTGAACGTCCACCTGGTATCCTGGATCACTGACTACCTGACGGAGAGACCACAGTTTGTCAGGCTAAAAGACTGCGTATCTGGGACTGTGTTGTGCAGCACCGGCGCTCCACAGGGGACTGTGCTCTCACCAGTCCTGTTCACCCTGTACACATCGGACTTCACCTACAACACTGGGTCGTGCCACATCCAGAAGTTCTCTGATGACTCTGCTGTTGTATCAGAGATGGACAGGAGGGTGAGTACAGGAGCCTGGTGGACAACTTTGTGCAGTGGTGTAGGCATAACCACCTGCAGCTGAACACCACTAAGACCAAGGAGATGGTGGTGGACTTTAAGAGGTCTAAGCCTCCTCTGCTACCAGTATCCTTCGGGGGGGTCAGTGTGGAGGTGGTTAACACCTACAAATACTTCTGGACAGTAAACTGGACTGGTCAGCCAACATAGATGCAATCTATAAGAAGGGTCAGAGCCGGCTTTACTTCTTGAGGCGGTTGAGGTCCTTCAATGTCTGCAACAAACTCCTGCGCATGTTTTACCAGTCTGTTGTTGCCAGCGTCCTCTTTTATGCTGTGGTGTGCTGGGGAGGCAGCATAAAGAAGAGGGATGCGGGGCGACTAGACAGGCTGGTGAGAAGGGCAGAAGCTGTTGTTGGCACCAAACTGGACAGCCTCACAACAGTGGCGGAGAGAAGGACCCTGAGTAGGTTGCTGACTATCTTGGACAATGTCCACCACCCACTACACAGTACTCTCAACAGACAGAAGAGCATATTCAGTGGCAGACTCCTGTCACTGTCATGCTCATCGGACAGGCTGAGGAAGTCCTTTGTCCCCAGGGCCATCCAGCTTTATAACGCCATGCAGAAGGGGAGGGGGAGGGAGATGGACTTCTCTGCATGAGTCTACCTTAGTCTGCCCTCCTCTTCTCTTCTCATCTCATATTCCATCCCACTGTCAATCCCTTTACTGGCTATACCAGCCCCTTGCACAGACTTTTACTATTTATATCTCTTTGCACTATCCACACACACACAAGCTCAATTTGCACTATCCACACAAGCACATTCACTCTTTGCACTACTTTCCTCGTGGACATCAACACTGTCACAATCAATCAATGCACACTATACTATTGGGTCAGATCTATCCTGTATCTGTAAACATCCCACTCCCTGTGAACATCTTCTCCCTTTGTGTATGTGATTATGTATGTATGTTTGTGTGTTAAGTCAAGTGTATAAGCTACTGGATGCCCTAAATTTCCCTCGGGATTAATAAAGTATCCATCTATCTATCTATCTATCTATCTAGGTGTTTATCTGTCCTTCACATGACCATATGCCATCAAAATTAATTTGAGGATGGTACCAAAACTAGTTGCCTATAAAACCATACCTCAAAAAGTGTAAAATTGTTGCAAAGTGTTACTTTAAGATTTTGCATGATATGGCTTGCAAGGCTGTAGGTGGATTGGCATGCAATGACACATATTTGTGTTGGGATGCAATGTTCATTATGAATGTTCATTGTTTATGTTATTAGAGCTTATTATATGCTTGTGGATAATACAGTGTAAAAATACACTCAGTTGCCAGTTACACCAAGGTATCCGTTGCAGTACAAGGTGAGCTCATATTACACATGCTAGCAACTACCAACTGGTGGTTCCCTAAGTTAGAAATTATGTATGGCATAGTTCATAGCTGGTGTGAGACCTTGCATGTTTTACCCACCTCTACGCAGAGGTTCAAGCTCCGTAGCATTCTGTTGAATAGGCTATAGTTAGGTGGGAATACACACACCTGTTTCTTTATCGTTATGGAAGACTGAGTGTGAATGAAAATTAGCTCTCTCCCATCCTGTTTTCACCCGATACATTAATTGTATTGGTATGTGAAGAAGGGAGAGAGATCCATCCTACCTGGCAGAGTTACTGCAGTACTAACTTCCAGGCGAAAAAAGTGCATTCCCATGTATAGACCGCACCCACGTATTAACCAGAGGGCTGCAAACATTTTACAAAGTCGGGGCAGGCGTGTCACAGCTGTCCATAACCTAACCCGGAAAAGACTTCTGACAGACTGGAAAATGGAGTCTGATGAGACATTTGCAGTTAATTATTGTGTGACATGTAATGCTTCAAATATGGAGAGGGCAATACAAAGTGTTCAACAGGTGCATGGCTCGGAACTTACATTTGGTTGTCACAGGTACATTAAAAGAGAACCCAGGGATAAAGACAAGGCACAAATGTCTTGCAAGATCACTAGTTGTGTCCATCACTCAAACAAAGTTACTATTGAGACTCTACAAAGTTAAGGGGAGGCTAGGGATTACAGTAAATGCTTCAATGCATACTGTGTCCACCAAGTGGAATTTCACATTCCATATGCTTCAGTATTTATTTGAGTAAAAACAGACACTGATTGCTATGGGCACCGAAATGGATTCAGGGACACGTGGTCACTATCTGTAGTCATTTATACTCTGTGTGAGGATGTAACATCCTTAGCCTCAGTGAGGTTCCTCTATTGTTCATGAGCAGGATATTATTTACTGATATTGCATCTCTCCATTGCAACATTTCTGTATAAACATGGGAACATTTCAGTGAGACCTCCATGTTTGATATGATAGACAGAATGATTAATCGTTTCTTTTTAGTCAATATTAAAGGTAGTGTCAGCAATTCTGGCAAAAGGTTGTTGATATTTGAGCTCAATAGCCGACCGTGGGGAGCAATTTGCTGAATTTGACAAAAGGTGTATTGGATAAGAGTCATGTACTGCACCTTTAACTAGATTAATCTTCATGAATAATGTCCTTTCACAAAGTCCACCGCTGAACTACAACCCCAAATCATACAAAGTTGGAACGGTATGTTAAATTAAAATTAAACCTGAAAACAGTGATTTATAAGTTTTCTTTGACCTGTATTACATTGAAAACAATACAACAGCACAGTATTTGATGTTTTACCTCATCAGGTGTAAATTTGTCCAATTCTTCCTGAAAACAAGTCTTAAGGTGTGCAAATTTTGCGTTTCAAAATGTGCCACACATTCTCTATTGTGGAGAAGTCAGGACTGCACCTGCACACCCTTCTTCCTCAGCCATGCCTTTGAAATGTGTGCAGAATGTGGTTTTGCATTGTCATGTTGAAATATGCATAGGCTTCCCTGGAAAGGATGTCGTCTTGAAGGCAGCATATGTTGCTCCAAAATCTCTATGTACTTTTCGGCATTAATGGTGCCATCACAGAAGTGTAAGTTACCTTTGCCAAGGGCACTGACACAACCCCATACCATGACAGACCCTGGCTTTTGGACTTGTTACTGTTAACAGTCTGTATGGTTCTTTTCTTCTTTGGTGCTGAAATACTGATTCATCTGATTACAATACATGTTTCCACTGTGTGATGGTCCATCCTAGATGCCTCCGAGCCCAGAGAAGTCGACGGCACTTCTGGAGACGGTTAACATAAGGCTTCCTTTTGGCACAGTAAAGTTTCAACCGGCATTTGTGGATGTAAGGTTTGCCAAAGTAATCCTGAGCCCATGTGATTAAATCGCGTATAGCTGAATGACGGTTCTTGATGCAGTGCCGTCTGAGGGATCGGAGATCACGGTTATTCAGCTTAGGCTTTAGCCCTTGCCCTTTACGCACTGAAATTCCTCCAGATTCCTTGAATCTTTTAATTTTCTAGTTAGAGAATCTAGAATGTCTGCTAACCAAGGGACTTTGTTTTCCATGTGCTTCCTGTGTGTGTGTTTGTGTTTGTTATGCCATGTGTTTCCCCATGTCTGTTTATCATTGCCATGTGCTCCTTTGTTGTCATTCTGAACTCGAATCCCACTTAAAACTAATCGCTAAACGGAGATTCTCTAAAATTATTATTCACACAGGCGTAAACGATGTCCGCCTACGGCAATCGGGAACCACCAAGCTAAACTTTGCATCGTTATTCACTACCGCTACACAAATGGCAGACTCTGTAGTGTGTTCGGGCCCTATGCCCATAAACTGCGGTGATGACTTAATGTGACTTAATAACTGGCTAGCAGAATGGTGCTCATGCAATAACGTAGATTTTATAAATAACTGGCTAACGTTTTGGAGGAAGCCTGGGCTACTGCAGAAGGATGGCATCCAACCCTCCTGAGAGGGTGCTAGACTCCTTTCTCAAAACTTAATACACCACCTAGCCAAAACTTACTACTGACAACCCAAAATTAGCACTGGAAGGCAGACCTATTACCCCACACTAACTTCTGCTGCACCAGTACACTCTTTGCCCATATTAAACCATATACAAACGGTATCTATACCCAGAACGTACAAACCCAACGCAAATCACACTAAAAGAAGTATTAATCAGGAAAATCTAATAAAGATACAAACTTTATCAGCACACAATGAAACTTGTACAATCCCAAAACAGGGCCTTATTAACATTCGGTCCTTAACATCAAAAGGTGCACTTATAAATGAGCTGATAACGGACAACAACATTCAAATACTTTTCCTAACTAAAACCTGGCTAAAACCAGATGAATTCCTAGCCTTAAATGAGTCCACCCCTCCAAGTCATGTCAACTGCCACATCCCCCGCAGCACAGGATGTGGAGGTGAAGTAGCTACTGTAGACCTACGTTTATTAACTAGCATGAACCTGCCCCTGACAGGACAGTGTCCTAGACTGTCTAGCTAGCTATCTTAACTGTGTTAATTACCAGCATGCGTGTGTTATCGGCAAACGTTCACGTTGTCATGCCAATCCATAAATAAACGTATGTATACTTGTGCATATCGATTGGAACTTCGTAAATGGAGTTTAGAAAAAACGTCCTCTTTACATGTTCTTACTGCGTTCGAGAATGAGGTAAATCTCTTTACATATCGTGTATCATAGCGGCAGCGACAGGGGACAGAGTAGGAAACAGTCTGACAATCTGACCGTGTAGGCTACTGGGCTGATTAACTGAAACACGGAGCTGCCGGTAGCCCTGCCCGTTGGAAACAGCATGTGAACCAAACCACTTTGAGGAATAGGGGGAACATGATTTTTCAACACTTAAAAAACACATTGTTTTACATCTATAATTAGCACCGCTTGTGTCGTCGTATTTTTATTAAAAAATTTTTTAAAAAAAATAAAAAAATAAATAAAAATGTCAATGATTGTTGGGGGGGACAACTTTATGGTAGGGGGGGACACGTCCCCCCCGTCCCCCCCGGGATCTCCGCCTATGTCACCACCTAATTACATTCAACATGAAATTAGAACTCCGTCCAACAACGGAATTAACCCACTTCTACAGCAGAATTCATATCAAAACTACCAGTCGCTCTTGCCACAGCTCCTACCACTGGCAAAGTAAATGCCGTACGCACACCCCCACCTCATATCGACCTACTAACACAGTGGTTCTCAAACTTTTTCTGTCGTTCCCCACTTTGAACAAGGGGGCCTTTTCAAGCCCCACCTGTCCCTCATCGCTCCAATAAAATGGAAGGCCAAGCTTAAAATTGTCAAATTTATTGAAATAATGATAAGTTCTAAATCTTAATCAATAACAAATAACATCAGTTCAGAAATAGAGAAAATAAAAGTGCAATGTTGTCAATCCTTGCCTCAAAGGGGCTGAGTTCCAAAAATAAAGAAAAAGGGCCTACTATGCAATTGTATTATCAATGGTAGGCCAAGTTAAAATCTCACTTTGGATAAAAGCGTCTGCTAAATGAGTAAATGTAATGTAATGTAAATATAAAATTTTCTTTTAGGTTGATTTTTTGGTGGATCAGGTGTCTTTTTCTCCACTGGTACTGAATCGGCAACCTTTGAATTACACTCTCATGCTGCGGGAACGTTTTTTTTTTTATTGTCCCGCTGCAATTAATACGCCGACGTCAATCAAAATTTTCACATTATGATTCCAGGTCACATTTTCATCCCGGTCCCCCATCTAATGTTATTACAGTGTTCTATAATAGTGCTGCCTGCTCCTATAATGTATAATGTATAATGGAGCAACACGTAGGCTACGGGGTGGGTGTGGTAGAGCGAGAGAGAGAGAGAGAGAGAGAGAACGGTGATGCACACGGATAGATCAGATGTAGCAATTGGATCAAAGTTATGTTGCTGTAACGTTGAACTCTGTGCAACCAGTGTGGAGAATAAATCCTCAGGCCAAATCAAGTTGCCATTCATTTGCTCATCAACCACAGACTGAAGGGAAAGGGAGATAACCCCGGAGTTTAGAATATAGAACACTTCGGCCCTGTAGCAGTAAACAAAAGTCTCCCCTGTAATCTCCTACTACGAGTAGCAGGAAAGGTTAACAACAGGCTAATTAATGCAATCCAACACTTAATAGGCTAATTAATACAATATTTATTTGTTTGAGTGTGCTTGTTTAGTGCATGGGAGTGTATGATCGTTATTGTCTAAAAAGGAAGGCATTGCAACGGGAAAATCTCCCGTTCATCGCGTCCATTCGCGCCCCACCTGTCACGTCTCTGCGCCCCACCAGTGGGCCGCGCCCCACACTTTGAGAAACGCTGTACTAACGGATGGCGTCATACATGCGCTCCACTCAACCCTTGACGCTGTTGCACCACTAAAAAAGAGAATAAGAAAACTGAAAAGTGGTACACTGATCAGACTCGTGCACTTAAGCAAACCACACGAAAACTAGAAAAAAATGGTACTCCACCAAACTTGAGGTATTCCACCTGGCATGGAAGGATAGTCTTCTAAGCTATAAATGAGTACTTTCTGAGGCAAAATCGGCTTACTATTCTTCATTGATTGATAATGTCCTTTTTCCATAACAAAATTCTAACAATAAGAGAACAAATGCATAGTCTCCTCCCCCTCTATGACCCTACACCCCTTCCAAAATGCGCTATGGCTATGGCAACACCCCCTCAACCTGGTGCTCTCCTTGAATCCTTCGCACCCACTGACCTCCCTGAACTAAACTCCCTGATCCTCTCATCTAAATCATTGACGTGCCTACTAGACCCTATTCCCACAAAACTAATTAAACATGCACTACCCTTAAGGGAGACATTACTTAATGTAATGAATAATTCACTAATTTCAGAATACGTCCCGCAATCATTCAAAATAGCAGTGATCAAACCATCTCTCAAAAAACCTAACCTTGATCCTGATAATCTAGCTAACAATAGACCCATATCTTACCTCCCATTCTTGTCAAAAATTACTTCAAAAAATAGTAGCTAAGCAACTTCTACACCAAAACAAAAATCGAAGAAACCTTCCAATCTGGCTTTAGAGCCCACCACAGCACTTTCAAGTCCTGAAAGACCTGCTAATCGCATCCTATCATGGGTGCACCACAATACTAGTTCTCTTAGACCTTAGTGCCGCTTTCGACACTATAGATCATCATATCCTATTACAGAGACTTGAACATCATGTTGGCATCAAAGGCTGTGCCCTATCTTGGTTTAGATCTTACCTCTCTGGTCGCCATCAATTTGTTCATGTCCATGAGGTTATCCAATCACACCAGAGTAAGCTATGGTGTTCCCCAAGGCTCTGTCCTTGGACCACTGCTCTTTTCCCTTTACATGCTACCCTTAGGTGCTATAAGGAAACATGGCATTAACTTCCGCTGCTATGCTGATGACACCCAACTCTACCTATCCATGAAACCTGATGAAATTGTACATCTACACAAGATAGAAACTTGCCTGCAAGATGTAAAATCTTGGATGGCTAACAACTTCCTGCTCCTCAACCCTGATAAAACTGAGGTTATGCTTGTAGGCTCCGATCAATTGAGAATGACACTATCTAGCCATCTACCCACACTCGATGGCATCCCAACACCCAATACTAGCATAAAAAACCTTGGTGTAACTATCAACCAAGACCTCCTACTTGACTCACACATAAAACAGATCTCAAAGACATAATTTTTTCATTTACGCAATATTGTCAAAATTCGAAAAGTCCTATCCCTCCAAAATGCAGAAAAACTAATCCACGCATTTATTACTTCCCGACTAGATTACCGCAAAGCTCTCCTGTCCGGATGCAGCATCAACTCAATAAAGAGCCTCCAACTTATATAGAAAACTGCTGCCTGTACACTCACCAGAACAAAAAAATATGAACACATCTCACCTGTACTTGCCTCTCTGCATTGGCTCCCCGTCAAAAGTAGAATTGATTTCAAAGTACTCCTGCTAACATACAAAGCCCTAAACGACCTGGCTCCAAACTACCTAAGGGATTAGTTGTCCCCTACTGCCCTCCAAGGCCCTCCGTTCCCAGAGTGCAGGCCTCCTCGTAATTCCAAGACTATCAAAAACCACAATAGGAGGCAGAGCCTTTAGCTACCGAGCCCCCCTCCTGTAGTCTCTCCACCCGGTCTACCTGTAGAAACCCTCGGCCAATTGCACCCACCGCCACTGCACTGCCGTACACTTACTCTACACCATACCCTATGCTAGCATTTATATACAATATATATTATTGCCACCACCGACATGTTTCTCTGTTCCTACTCCCCTTACCCCTGTAACAGTAACCCTATGAGCATAGTGTATACCTACTAAACTGGTCTTGTTTGTATCATGTATTTACCACCGGATGTCTGTATATATATTATGTGCATCTACCAAATGCAGGCTGTGTACAACACCTGTTGTTTCCCTTCCCCTTCTGCCACACAACCCTCCCCCTTCCCCCCCTTCCTATCTCCACTCGGCCGACCTCAAGCAGATGGGTCCCCCCTTATTACTCCAGTAGCAGCCTATAGGTTGAGTATGATATATGAGCGGCATGACTTTTCTCAATGGTTTCTGGCTAATTTGACTATGAGGAACAAAACTAGGGTGCTGTCATTTACTGTAACCCTAGCGAACATCAAGATTTTTCCACGCGTCCAACTGGCCAGGCTGCTACTGGAGTAATAAGGGGGGACCCATCTGCTTGAGGTCGGCCGAGTGGAGATAGGAAGGGGGGGAAGGGGGAGGGCTGTATCTCAGCTTCTGAAGGTCATAGGCACTTTAATTTGGTCTCAAAATGACCGGAATACGCATGTTTATATATGCACTATGAAGATTTCTAAGCTCTAAAACCATTACTTTTCAAGATATTCTCTGTCAACCAGCGGCAGCGAGAAACATCAATCAGATGACAACTCAGTTGACCTCTTCACCAAACCGAGAGGGTAAGTTTAACTAAAATAAGTAACTTTGATGGAGATAATTTCCAAACACTGTTAATGACTTAAGAATATAATAATCAAGTGCCTTGTATTATTAATTCCTTGTATGAATCATGTGCTTATGAAAACAGAAGCATGGCTTTTCTGTGTTTCTGTGTGCGTGTGTAACTTAGAATATTAGGTGCCACTTAGTCTGCATATGTACAAGAGCATGTTTAGACCAGAAGAGATAAGAAGGGTCGAACTGTGCTTCTTCCAACCTTGCAAAACTTCTATCCTTGCCTCGGACGTGAGAAATCCACCACGTGGTTTTCCCTGCTGAATGCTCAACTTCTGTCTATATAAACCTTGTGCGATGTGTTTATCATTGCTTCACTTTCAGCCTTGTGCTGGGAGTGAGCCCGATTGCAATTGTTGTTTGTCTAATAAATATACTTATATGCAGCTCCGGAGTCCTGAGGTAACTAGGGTGAATTTTCACCTATCATATTTGGGGGCTCGTGACCGGGATTCCAACAACCTCAACGGCTCTCCACGCTGGGCTAATCATCAGGACCTAAACCATACGGAGGAGTACGAGACTCTGTTTTTCTAAAGACCTCCAAATTGATTTGGAAGGAGGCCAGGGCCTGCCAGCGGGAAGAGCCGAGAGTGAAGGAAAATAATTGGACTGTAGGGTGTGGACTCCGAGCTGTTTGTGAGTATATTGTTTGTTTGTTGTAAGTGCACGGTAGTATATTGTTGGTTTATTGTTTGTTTCGGTTTTGTGTACACGTGTCTTCGAGTGGGGCTGTGTTGCCTGTTCTCCGCGGGGTAGAGAAGGAATTCTTTAAGGTTACAAACTTGTTAGAGATATTCCTGCTTGCCTCGTGTGTTGAACGAATTTGCTAGCTGTGTTAAAAGGTTGTAAATGAGAGATAAACCTGCGTGGTAGGGGGTCCTCCGCAAACTCTTCGGTTGTAAATGAGAGATAAACCTGCGTGGTAGGGGGTCCTCCGCAAACTCTTCGGGGTAAATGAGAGATATATCCCCTTGGCCACTGGAAGCCTGTACAAACTCTTCGGGGTAATTGAGAGATATATCCCCTTGGCCACTGGAAGCCTGTACAAACTCTCTAGACCTATTTCTAGACGACTCCGGAGAAGTCTTTTAAAGGTCTATCCATTCCCCTTTACCTGGTGTTTTGCTGTGGGGTTGATACGAACTGTTTTAGATATATTCCTGAAAGAATTTGCTAGAGTTAGAGATACTCCTGGATGCTGAGGTATATTCCGGTCTCCTTAAGAGACAAAACACAAACATTGAGAAACTCAGTTATAGCTCAGTTAGAGGGGTATAGTACGTTACGAATAGATATATTCCTGAGGGAGACAAATTAAAAGAGCTATCTCCAGTCTGAGATAAAGAAAAAAGAGTCAGAGGTACTCCTGTGTTATTTTTCTGTGGGGTTGAGACAAACTTTTTACAATGAGTAAAACACAGATAATTATAGTCATAATTTATGTAATTAAAGATTTCGCATTACTGAGATGCCTTGACCCAGAACCAGTAGGGGACTGATCACCCCAGGGAAATTCCCTGGCCTCAACCTCCTCACCAAACGAGTGAGACGGGGGCCCTCTGGTCGGGCTCGGGTTGACTCTGCATTGCGATCTGAAAAAACAAACTATGAGAGTCTGAAAATAGAAACAACTAACCCTACTGTGAAGAATAAGATAGAGGTAATTTAAAAGGTTTCAAGAGCAGTTATTATTAGAGGTATTAAGAGAAATACATAAAATAACTTACAAATGGGAAAAAGTGCATCAAAAGCAGAAGACGCACATGATAATAGCAATAAGAGGTGGTTTAAAATGTCTACAACAAGAAGAAAATTGTAACACTGATTTGAAAATGTTTTTACATTATTGGTTGCACCAAACAGAGCAAAGCTAACGTTAATGGTGGCAAGAAAGCCAATGATTTTTTGTTTTGTTTTGTTTTATGTGACTTTGGTGCCTGCTGAGCAGTAATCAGAGAATTAGATGCCCAGAACAGTAAGGTTGTAAGAAGAAAGAGACATCTAAAAGCAGAATTTGAAACAGGAGAGATATTTAAAAATACAGATTATGTTTCAAAAACATTCCCTACAAACTTATTAGGAAGAGATGTGATGTGGGTTGGGCATTATAATTGTTCCAACAATACATGGGTTTTAGAATAAAATTAAACAATGATGTCTCAAAATATTACTATGTATAGAATATACACTGTTTAGCCCCAAAAAGATTTTAAGAGAAATGTAAGCCTGTCACACTAACTACATTAACCTAGACTGATACATTGGACTAAAACAGGATGGGTGGGGGCTGAGTGCTGGCTCAAAAGACGGTATTCTCACAAGCCATGAGCTCAAACTTAGCTACAGTTCGAGGGACAGTCAATTGTTGTTGAACATCTAGTGCTGTTCCTCCAGATAAGAAGACCTGTAAACAACATACCCTGGCGTTGTTAAGATTTTTAGCAGAAACAAGGCCACAAGATTAGCAGCTGTGGTCCACTAAAGTAAAGCTATCTTAAAAAGCACCTCAGCCACAGACAAAGAAATAAATGATGTATTTTCTGAGAATGACTAACTTCTGTAGATAATGGATTCCTAACCACGCGTTAGAAACACAAATGTTGCAGAGTTTACTTTATTCTCAGCCCAGGTCAGCAGGAGATATTATTAAAAGGCCTGAAGATGGAAAGCAGGCATTTGAACAGATAAAACAACTGTTGGTCAGTTCTGCTGTCCTAGCACATCCATGACATGACAAAGCCATTCGTACAAACTGTAGACTGTAAAAAAGGTTATATAACATCTGTGTTAATGCATAAGTGGGGACTTAAAGTTGATATCAGTGGCATACTAGTCAACCCGGCTAGATCCAGTAGCCCAAGCAATGTCTGAATGTTTACAAGCAGTAGTGGCTGCAGCCTTGGCGGTGCAGGCCTCTGCTCCTATTGTACTAAACAGACACTTACACTGAAAGTTCCACATGCGTACTTTTTTTTTTTGCTCACTCAGCCTCATATCAATATTGAGCGCTGTGTGACATTTAACCCAGTTACACTTTTACTTACGGCAGAGGACAGATCAAAACTATGGCAGCCAGAGCTGACCTACAAGATATGCCTTTTCCAGAAGCTGATTTAACTATTGTTTGTTGATGGTTCAAGCTAATAAACCTTGAACGCATAGCCACTACTTCCACACTATTCCGCACAGGCAGCGGAACTAATTGCACTGACACACATGCAAAAGACCCGGTTTCATTGGGAAACCACAAAGCAGACAAGGCCACTAACCAGGCCAAACTACAACAACCATCTGACACATACACAATTGAAGAATTAGATCTCACAATATTAAAAGATATGCTGCAATATTGAGCCATGGTGAAAACATGCCTCAATAAGTGGGGATAGTAAGCATATATTTGTACTTTATATTTCATGAGAAAGATGTTTAATCATTCATTATTGATTTTATTGAGTTAAATCCCAACGAAAGAAAGAAATATTGTCTAGCCATAGACAATCACTGTTCATACAACCCCCAGTCAGCCGGACTGGTAGAAAAGAATGAACCGACCTATTGAAAGCAATTTGAAAATCCAAGAGTGAAATTAGTGAAATTAAGCATGCATGTTGTTATCACTGTTTGAAATGATGTATGGAAGAATCTACACTGCCTAAACTCTCAAACCATTTGCTGAAACAGACTAAGAGATTGAATATACATTTGCAGAATATATGGCAAAAATGTGAATTAGCAAAATGCTCTCAGAACTCTCTGTGCTCCGCAGGAACCTGTGAGGCTGAAACCAAGGTTGGGTCAGGAGATTGGGTCCTAATCAACAGCCTCAAAAGAAAACACTGCCACTTGCCCAAGTGGGACAGACCATACAAAGTGCTACTGTCAACATCTACCACAGTCAAAATAGCGGAGAGAGCCACCTGGATACATCTAACACATTGTAAACGAGTAAGCCTTCCTTAGAAAGAGACAGAGGATAGGAGCTGTCTTCCTCTACAGTTTTCCAAGGCCGGGCCACTGTGACAGAAGTCCAGCTACAAAGGGGATTCTTTGCGTTAGGCAATTTTTCGTCTCAAACCTGGTGAAGAAAACAACACTGTCCAGTGGGGTAAAAGAGCCTAGTGGATACTGGGAGGGCGGGGCGGTCCTATCTCTGTGAAGTCATGGGGAGTTACAAGGGGAAAATGAAACAATGTGTGGAACTTTTGATCATAACTGTACTGCTCTACATTTTGGGACTTTTAAAATATTGATCACAACAGGCAACGGTCTTGGTCAAATGTCCGCGATGGGGCCTATAAGATCATCCGTGGTGGAAATGGGTGAACCAGACTGCCCACACACTTTCTACAAAAAGACTGTTTACATTTCCCTGCCCAGTAATATTCAACAGCCGATGTGTTCTGCAGGATGCCTGATGGGAAACAGGGCCTTCAAGGACACAGCAAAGAGGCCTTGTTCGAATGTTATCTGAAGCCTAGGCGAGCTAATGACACACACACAGTCGACATTCACTATGTTGGCCTACAAATGCAAAGTATACAAATGTGTGATGAGAAATATGATGACATTTTAAATGATTAACTTATAATGATATGGAGTGATGCTCAGTAATGATCTCTGTTCCGAAAATCCATGTGATAAAGCTCAGAGTGATGATTTTGAAGTTATCCATTGAAATTGATAATTGACGAAAGGTGATTTTGATTTTAATTTTAATTGTGATTTTGAATTATCCATTGAAACGGATAAAAGGAGGGACTGATGGAGATTATTTCCAAACACTGTTAATGACTTAAGAATATAATAATCAAGTGCCTTGTATTATTAATTCCTTGTATGAATCATGTGCTTATGAAAACAGAAACATGGCTTTTCTGTGTTTCTGTATGCGTGTGTAACTTAGAATATTAGGTGCCACTTAGTCTGCATATGTACAAGAGCATGTTTAGACCAGAAGAGATAAGAAGGGTCGAACTGTGCTTCTTCCAACCTTGCAAAACTTCCATCCTTGCCTCGGACGTGAGAAATCCACCACGTGGTTTTCCCTGCTGAATGCTCAACTTCTGTCTATATAAACCTTGTGCGATGTGTTTATCATTGCTTCACTTTCAGCCTTGTGCTGGGAGTGAGCCCGATTGCAATTGTTGTTTGTCTAATAAATATACTTATATGCAGCTCCGGAGTCCTGAGGTAACTAGGGTGAATTTTCACCTATCAAACTTGCTGTGATTTTTCATGCAATAAAAGGTTAGCCTGACAAGTTTCTGTTGAAAAATAAAACCGCATGAACTGTAGATAACTGTTCTTAAGACATTTGACTCAGGTTTCCCAAAGAGTGGTACATGTTGGAGGGGTATGGGGTGAACCTGGTCAGAACCACTACTTTAGTCTAAATAGTAGACCTACTTCATATAATTGTCCAAGAGTGCCCTACTCTGGGTTGAAATAATTTTGTTTTGCAGATGCACCTGCTCCAATGGCCATCAATAAAATTGCTATGCTGAAATTGAAACTGGAGGCTGAAATGGACAAGGGGAACTTTCCAAATCAATGTTCTGGTCATTTAAGTCAATGTTCTGCCATTGCTGAAATTACATTGTATCCTGATGTATTTACTGTCAGAGTACTCATTTGTTTTCACAAGTTTATAATGCCTTATCCTATCTCATAATAATCTTATATCTATAAATCACTGCTTTCTTTTTTTAGTTGCATTTTTCATACCGTCCCAACTTTTTCTGATTTGGGGTTGTACAAATATCCTACCGTTCCGAAGTTTGGGGTCACTTCGAGATGTCCTTGTTTTTGAAATAGCTGCAAATGGAGGATTCTTTGACAACATCAAATACACAATTATTATTTCAAATAAAAATCCTTATTTTTAACCTGGTCAATTACTGTATTTCCAATTAATTTAGCTATATTTCCAATTCAAACTAATTTCATGTACAGTACCAGTCAAAAGTTTGGACACACCTTCTCATTCAATGGTTTTTCTTTATTTTTTATTTTGTATACATTGTAGATTAATATTGAAGACATCCAAACTATGAAGGAACACATATGGAATTATGTGGTAAACAAAACAATGCTCAACAAACCAGAATATATTTTATATTTTAGATTCTTAGATCTTTTTAGAAGTAGCCACCTTTTGCTTTGATGACAGCTTTGCACACTCTTGGCATTCTTTCAATCAGCTTCATGAGGTAGTCACCTGGAATGGTTTTCCAACAGTCTTGAAGGAGTTCCCAGAGGTGCTGAGCACTTGTTGACTGCTTTGCCTTCACTCTGTGGTCCAACTCATCCCAGACCATCTCAACTAGGTTTAGGTTGGGTGATTGTTGAGGCCAGGTCATCTGACCCAGCACTCTATCACTCTCCTTCTTGGTCAAATAGCCCTTACATAGCCTGGAGGTGTGTTTGGGGTCATTGCCCTGTTGAAATACAAATGATGGTCCCACTAAGCGCAAACCAGGTGGGATGGCATGTCGCTGCAGGATGCTTTGGTAGCCGTGCTGGTTTAGTATGCCTTGAATTTTGAATAAATCACAAAACATTGTCACCAGCAAAGCACCCCCACACCATCACACCTCCTCCTCAATGCTTCACGGTGGGAACCACACATGTAGAAACCATCCACTCACCTCTTCTGCGTCTTACAAAGACACGGCAGGTGGAACCAAAAATCTCAAATCATCAGCCCAAAGTAGATTTCCACCGGTTTAATGTCCATTCCTTGTGTTTCTTGGCCCAAGCAAGTCTTCTTCTTGTTGTTCTTCCTCAGTAGAGGTTTCTTTGCAGCAATTCCACCATGAAGGCCTGATTCACGCAGTCTCCTCTGAACAGTTGATGTTGAGATGTGTCTGCTACTTGAACTCTGCAAAGCATTTATGTGGGCTCTAATCTGAGGTGCAGTTAATTGGCGGTTTCTGAGGCTGGTAACTCTAATGAACTTATCTTCTGCAGCAGAGGTAACTCTTGGTCTTCCTGTCCTGGGGCGGTCCTCATGAGAGCCAGTTTCATCATAGCGTTTGATGGTTTTCGCTACTGCAGTTGAGGATACATGCAAAGTTCTTGAAATCTTCTGGCTTGACTGACCTTCCTGTCTTAGAGTAATGATGGACTGTTGTTTCTCTTTACTTAGTTGAGTGGTTCTTGCCATAATATGGATTAGAACTGTAGTCGAATAGGCCTATTCACTGTATAGAACTGTGCACCAACCCTGCCTCTGCACAACACAACTGATGGTCTCAAAAACATTAAGAAGGCAAGAAATTCCACAAATGAACTGTTGACAAGGCACACCTGTTAATTGAAAACCATCCCAGGTGACTACCTCGTGAAGCTGCTTGAAAGAATGCCAAATGTGCAAAATTGTCATCACAGCAAAAGGTGGCTACTTTGAATAATCTAAAATATAAACCATATTCTGGTTTATTTAACACTTTTTTTGTTTACCACATAACTCCATATGTGTTCCTTCATAGTTTTGATGTCTTCAATATTAATCTGCAATGTAGAAAAAAATGTAAATAAAGAAAAACCATTGAATGAGAAGGTGTGTCCAAACTTTTGACTGGTACTGTATGTTTGCATGTTCTTTGTGTTCTGTGGACTAGTCGTTTAGCACACTGAGGTTACCTTTTGGTATTGCCTGTACATTTTTGGACATTCTTGGTTTTCCCTTTTGCTTGTTAGCGGTCAGCTGCTTGATCCGTTTTTTCTTGACTTGTTTTGTGTTTAGAATTCCCTGGAATTATCTGCCCTGATTTCTCCCCTGACATACCTTTTGTCTGAATGTTCTGAGCAGGTAGATCCATTCTTGATTTTGAAAATTAAAAGACAAAGCTTTCACACTACTATATTGCTCGGAGCGCTACACACTAGATTAGCAATCCAGCAGCATGGGGTTCAATCCCTGACTATATAGCATCTATAGCATCACCATGTTGGAAGTTGATGATGCAATTCCGACTTGTCACGTTCTTTTTGCCGTTTTCTCTTGATCCTCTAAATTCACCATTTCATTACATTATGCTGTAAAGAGGTGATAATTTACCTTTTCGCCCCTCCAGTCATTGATCCATCTGTGGCATCTCCGTGTTGGAAGTTGATTTCACGATCCTGTGACCGGTCACTCTTCACGGACACACAAGTGGGAACAGGTGATGGAGGTCTCTCATGCTGGATTGGGCTGTGGTATAAAAGGCATCCATTATTTCCCAGGGAGCTGGCATATGGCATGTTCTACATGTTGATTTGTTGCAATTCTCAAAAAGTTATTTTCATTATCTACATCTACTATTTGTTTACATAGAACTGTGAGATATGATAATCATCATTATCATCTTTTAACTGTCACACAAGTGTCTCCATTTTATTGGTATTGTTTTTTCTTTTTAGTTAAGCTTAGTGCCACAATTATTCATTTCGGAGCTTTAATTTGTTATCCAGCCTCTTGTTGGTCTACACTACAGCATGTAGGCCTACTGAATATCTCATGCATTCTTTCTCCAAATGAAACCTGATGAGTACCATAATCTCCTCCAACAATGAGGTGCAGTTTGTTTGTCTGTCTGTTTGTCTTTAAACAGAATTACGCAAAAACTGATCTTTATGTTCCTGCAATATCCTATGTTGATGCTCTAAGTCCTCAGTTTGTTTATCTTTTATCCATGCGGCCACTTAATAACAACCATCATATGTGGTTGTTGTGGGGTTTTGTTTAAATACGCCTATGGCATCACCATGTTGAAAGTTGATGATGCAATTCCGACTTGTCGCTTTTCCCGATACCCTTTTAAAGAATGAAAACTTTTAAAATTCTATGTATTGATTTGTTCTTTTTCCTGTTTTCTCTTGATCCTCTAAATTCACTTTTTCATTACATCATGTTCTAAGTGGTAATAATTTACCTTTTCACCGCTCCAGTCATTGATCCATCTGGGACATCTCCTTGTTTGAAGTTGATGTCACGACCCTCTGACTGGTCACTCTTCATGGACACACAAGTGGGAACAGGTGATGGAGGTCTCTCATGATGGATTGGGCTGTGGTATAAAAGGCATCCATTATTTCCTAGGGAGCTGGCAAGTTCTATGTGTTGTCTCAGTTGTTGCACACACTTCTCAAGTAAAATCTCAAAGCATCAACCTACAACACACAAATAGTCAAATATCTAAACATTCAGGTCTGTTGAGCAATTTGCAATCAGGACTGCAGCATAAAAGTGCCTTGAGCCTCTGTTTTGTTTGATGAGCAAGGGAGAACGTGGCAGATAACGACAACCAGAGAAGGAGAGGGGTAAGAGTGAGAGGAGGAGGAGGAGGAAGAGGAGGCAGAGGAGGAGGAGGAAGAGGAGGACAAGAAGGAGAAGGGAGAGGAAGAGGAGGCAGAGGAGGCAGAGGACAGAGAGAAGTAAGAGGAGGAGGAAGAGGAGGACAAGAAGGAGGAGGGAGAGGAAGAGGAGGCGGAGGACAGAGAGAAGTAAGAGGAGGAGGAAGAGGAGGACAAGAAGGAGGAGGGAGAGGAAGAGGAGGCAGAGGACAGAGAGAAGTAAGAGGAGGAGGAAGAGGAGGACAAGAAGAAGGGAGAGGAAGAGGAGGCAGAGGAGGAGGACAAGGGGGAGGAGAAGGACAAGGAGAAGAAGGAGAAGGAGGAGGAGAGAGAAGAAGGAGAATGGTGATCTCAAATGAAATCCGGGCAACTGTTGTAGACCATGTTCTCAACCATGGGTTGAGCATGAGGGAGGCTGGCCAGAGGGTCCAACCTAACCTCAGCCGCTTCACAGTTGCTGCCATCATTGAGCAGGCCGGTTTACAGTATTGTACAGTTGTCTCTGTGTGCCAGAATAAACATTTTTTTGCTGCATATTTGTGTGCTGTTTGACTATGAAAAAAGTAGGCCTACACTGAGACATTTTACAAAAAGAGAAATGGCTCATTCTCCAGAGTCATTGACATTCGTATGGTGTGTTCCATTTCGATGATTGTGTTTTCAAATTTGCCCTTCTGTGTGCTGTAAATGCTTGGTAGTGTGCAGCAAATGCTTAGTTGTGTGTACTTAATGAATGTATGTGTGTGTCTTTTGAAAAAATGGCTGTGTGTACCAAATGAAAACACGAGTTCCATTTTGTGAACAGTTAAGAGATTTGATGGCAAAGAGTCATCTTGCAAAGGGAGTGTCAGGTTTAGCTCTTTGTGTGAGAGGTTTTCAGTTTTCTGTGTTCAGTTTTGAGAAAGCCGTTATTGTTTTGAAAAACGTGTGTTAGCAATTGTGAAAAACTGTAATAACAACCATCATATGTGTTTGTTGTGGGGACATGCTTAAATATGTCTATGGCATCACCATGTTGGAAGTTGATGCTGCAATTCCGACTTGTCGCTTTTCCCGATACCCTTTTAAAGAATGAAAACTTTTAAAATTCTATGTATTGATTTGTTCTTTTTCCTGTTTTCTCTTAATCCTCTAAATTCACTTTTTCATTACATCATGTTCTAAGTGGTAATAATTTACCTTTTCACCGCTCCAGTCATTGATCCATCTGGGACATCTCCTTGTTTGAAGTTGATGTCACGACCCTCTGACTGGTCACTCTTCATGGACACACAAGTGGGAACAGGTGATGGAGGTCTCTCATGATGGATTGGGCTGTGGTATAAAAGGCATCCATTATTTCCTAGGGAGCTGGCATGTTCTATGTGTTGATCTGTTGCAGTTCTACACCATGTTTTATTTTCATTATCTACATCTACTATGTGTTTACATAGTACTGTGAGATATGATAATCATCATTAACTGTCACACAAGTGTCTCCATTTCATTGGTATTGGTTTTTCTTTTTAGTTAAGCTTAGTGCCACAATTATTAATTTCAGAGCTTTAATTAGTTATCCAGCCTCTTGTTGGTCTACACTACAGCATGTAGGCCTACTGAATATCTCATGCATTCTTTCTCCAAATGAAACCTGATGAGTACCATAATCTCCTCCAACAATGAGGTGCAGTTTGTTTGTCTGTCTGTTTGTCTTTAAACAGAATTACGCAAAAACTGATCTTTATGTTCCTGCAATATCCTATGTTGATGCTCTAAGTCCTCAGTTTGTTTATCTTTTATCCATGCGGCCACTTAATAACAACCATCATATGTGGTTGTTGTGGGGTTTTGTTTAAATACGCCTATGGCATCACCATGTTGAAAGTTGATGATGCAATTCCGACTTGTCGCTTTTCCCGATACCCTTTTAAAGAATGAAAACTTTTAAAATTCTATGTATTGATTTGTTCTTTTTCCTGTTTTCTCTTGATCCTCTAAATTCACTTTTTCATTACATCATGTTCTAAGTGGTAATAATTTACCTTTTCACCGCTCCAGTCATTGATCCATCTGGGACATCTCCTTGTTTGAAGTTGATGTCACGACCCTCTGACTGGTCACTCTTCATGGACACACAAGTGGGAACAGGTGATGGAGGTCTCTCATGATGGATTGGGCTGTGGTATAAAAGGCATCCATTATTTCCTAGGGAGCTGGCAAGTTCTATGTGTTGTCTCAGTTGTTGCACACACTTCTCAAGTAAAATCTCAAAGCATCAACCTACAACACACAAATAGTCAAATATCTAAACATTCAGGTCTGTTGAGCAATTTGCAATCAGGACTGCAGCATAAAAGTGCCTTGAGCCTCTGTTTTGTTTGATGAGCAAGGGAGAACGTGGCAGATAACGACAACCAGAGAAGGAGAGGGGTAAGAGTGAGAGGAGGAGGAGGAGGAAGAGGAGGCAGAGGAGGAGGAGGAAGAGGAGGACAAGAAGGAGGAGGGAGAGGAAGAGGAGGCAGAGGAGGCAGAGGACAGAGAGAAGTAAGAGGAGGAGGAAGAGGAGGACAAGAAGGAGGAGGGAGAGGAAGAGGAGGCGGAGGACAGAGAGAAGTAAGAGGAGGAGGAAGAGGAGGACAAGAAGGAGGAGGGAGAGGAAGAGGAGGCAGAGGACAGAGAGAAGTAAGAGGAGGAGGAAGAGGAGGACAAGAAGAAGGGAGAGGAAGAGGAGGCAGAGGAGGAGGACAAGGGGGAGGAGAAGGACAAGGAGAAGAAGGAGAAGGAGGAGGAGAGAGAAGAAGGAGAATGGTGATCTCAAATGAAATCCGGGCAACTGTTGTAGACCATGTTCTCAACCATGGGTTGAGCATGAGGGAGGCTGGCCAGAGGGTCCAACCTAACCTCAGCCGCTTCACAGTTGCTGCCATCATTGAGCAGGCCGGTTTACAGTATTGTACAGTTGTCTCTGTGTGCCAGAATAAACATTTTTTTGCTGCATATTTGTGTGCTGTTTGACTATGAAAAAAGTAGGCCTACACTGAGACATTTTACAAAAAGAGAAATGGCTCATTCTCCAGAGTCATTGACATTCGTATGGTGTGTTCCATTTCGATGATTGTGTTTTCAAATTTGCCCTTCTGTGTGCTGTAAATGCTTGGTAGTGTGCAGCAAATGCTTAGTTGTGTGTACTTAATGAATGTATGTGTGTGTCTTTTGAAAAAATGGCTGTGTGTACCAAATGAAAACACGAGTTCCATTTTGTGAACAGTTAAGAGATTTGATGGCAAAGAGTCATCTTGCAAAGGGAGTGTCAGGTTTAGCTCTTTGTGTGAGAGGTTTTCAGTTTTCTGTGTTCAGTTTTGAGAAAGCCGTTATTGTTTTGAAAAACGTGTGTTAGCAATTGTGAAAAACTGTAATAACAACCATCATATGTGTTTGTTGTGGGGACATGCTTAAATATGTCTATGGCATCACCATGTTGGAAGTTGATGCTGCAATTCCGACTTGTCGCTTTTCCCGATACCCTTTTGAAATATGAAAACTTTTAGAATTTTATGTGTTGATATGTTCTTTTTGCTGTTTTCTCTTGAGCCTCTAAATTCACTATTTCATTACATCATGTTCTAAGTGGTAATAATTTACCTTTTCGCCCCTCCAGTCATTGATCCATCTGGGACATCTCCTTGTTTGAAGTTGCTGTCACGACCCTCTGACTGGTCACACTTCATGGACACACAAGTGGGAACAGGTGATGGAGGTCTCTCCTGATGCATGAGGCTCCTGAATAGAAAATTATGAATTCATACAGTTTATATCAAATGTGTGTTTCATATGTGTGTTCCTATACTCAGTTAGAAAGATAAAGGTGTGAACATCACCAATATCATGTGTTCACTTTCCAGGGAGAGTATGGTATACCTGAATTCTATGCAAATGGACTGCATTTCTATAGTGCTTTTCTACTCATCAGAGCACTCAAAGTACAGGATGAAACAGAACATCACACAGGACTTTGTTGAGGTTATGCCCAGTCTCTCTCCCATATTCTGCCATCTTAATGAACTGTCTCCAATTAGTTGGCCTTGTGCCTATGAGCAGGCTTTAAAAAAACAGTTCTTACTATTGTAAGTTCTACTGAAAAGAGATGAACCCAAAATGCCCTTTATCTATAATGACCATTACATTTTTAGAGTGTACACCCCCACATGTGTGCATACACACACACACACACACACACACACACACACACACATATATATATATACACAAGTCTACAAATTAATCTCATTGCAGTTTTATGAAAGTTACCTTGAAGAGGAACCCTTCACCTTCCCTCCTTCTGAAAGAGACGTTTCGGCTGCTGTTTCCTCCATCCTTACGGGAGGGGCTGGTATCGCAAAGCCCTCACTGTTGATGATCTAATCTGGCATCATTCATCACATCTCAGACCAGGCGTAACTGCAGTAGAAGGTACCAGAGTAACGGGTTTGGTGAGATTTTCATCTTTCTCCATCCAGTAGCATGTTTTAAAACATTAGCATTCTTATAACTTCCACATGCATTCATATACTATGTTTATGGGGGAAAAGTGGCCAAATCTTCATATATATATATGTTAAAAGACTACCATATCAGGATCAGCTTAAATAAGGCTTTTTAAAATTGAATTTGAAAAAGTAAAAGACAGTAAAAACACTGCACATTGCTCTGATCTCACCACCTGTGCAACCCCAACTCTAGTGCTTTTAATGAGCAAGAGCTCCTGAATAGCCCAAGAGACACCCCTGCAGATTATTACACAGCTATTAATCACATCTCATCCCATCTCATTGAATTCCAGTTGTACACAGGAAAGGATGTTAAATTCCCTGTGCCACTGGTCCGGGACTTCCCACAGTAGCCAACCCTCTAACTATCAACAATACTTTAAGAACAACAACAACAACAAGGCCCATTCACAACAGCTCATATCATCTTATAACCATACGGACCTCCTCAGTGATTAAGGTTGTTACTAACCACACTGGCCCCATTAAGGCCTGCTCAGTATGCTTATTCCACATCCTCAGAACTGTTCTTCTTTTCCATACAATCACCATGGGCTTCCATATATAATTTATGCTCAACACCTTTATAGACATAAGGTACCCCATTAGGGCTGGGAGACAATACAGCCCTTGCACAACACACAACCTCTTACCGCTGCCTGCAGAACACTAATACCTCTCTCTGTTCATCATCAGCTCGTTTCCATTGCTTCTTTAGCTGCCTCCTCTCTTCAATCAGCCTTTCTATTTCAACCTGACTTGGTTCAGCCTTGCTTTTCCATCCTAGCTTTCTGACAAACTCCATGTCTTTCTATGCCATAATTATAAATTACCTCACCAATGCAATTCCATATATTTTCTGCTGTCCTCTTCAATCCTTTACAATATTATTTTTCAATCAACATTGATGCAACTCCATTCCCTGACTTCGGAGGCCCCTGGCCATATGTGAAACCTGACATCATTAAACAAGATTTTACAATCATCGGTGAAGCATGTTCACAGTACCTCATACAATACTGCTCTTCAGTGTCTTTAAACAATTAACATATCCATCAATCAGTCTCACTCATGGTTTTACAGCTATTAGTTCAAGTTTCTTGCAAATTAGCTTAAATGCTCCTCTACCACAAGAGAACCCAGGTCACATTTGAGATTATATATGGTATCCTTTTCTTTACATTTGATATACTCTCCATATATAAGCACCTGTTAAGTTATTTATTTGTGTGAACTGGCTGTTTCTTAGCTACAAATTGTACTCTAAGAAAATTCTGGGGCACACTATGGGGCAAATGGGGCACACTATTTCACCAAGCATAGGTTCATTCTCTCCACATGCAATAAAGAGTACATGTAACTACTTCCCGCTCAGAAACACTGGGAACACCAGCGGCCCATTAGAAAGTAGTAAGGGGGGGTACCAATACATCTTAGTAGTGTGCGACTATGCCACGAGATACCCTGAAGCATTTCCCCTTCGGAACATCAAGGCGAGACAGGTAGTCAATTGCTTGGTACAGTTATTCTCACGGGTGGGGGTGCCGAGAGAGATAGTGACAGATCAGGGCACTCATTTTCTGTCCTTACTTCTGAGACAAGTGTACAGTCTCTTAGGCATTAAAGGCATTAAGACCACACCTTATCACCCCCAAACAGACGGTTTAGTGGAACGGTGTAACCGTACCCTCAAAACCATGCTCCACCGCTTTGTCTCACAGACGGGAAAGGATTGGGATGAGTGGCTGCCATACCTCCTGTTTGCATACAGAGAGGTGCCACAGGCCTCCACGGGTTTCTCGCCCTTTGAGCTTCTTTATGGTCGGAAAGTGAGAGGACCATTGGACCTATTGAAGCAGAATGTGGCACTGTACGTCATCCAGATGAGGAACAGGCTGGAAGAAATGTCCGCTCTAGCGCATCAGAACATGGAGATGGCGCAGAAAAAGCAGAAAACGTGGTATGACAGAAAATCCAGGGAAAGAACCTTTGTGCCAGGCCAAAAGGTGCTGCTGCTACTGCCCACTGATGACCGCGAACTCCTTGCCAAGTGGCACGGCCCCTATGAGATCACCAAAAAAGTGGGAGACGTCACCTATGGGGTCTCTATGCCAGAGCGGGGTAAGAAGAAACAGACTTTTCACATTAACTTGTTGAAAGAATTCCATTCCAGAGAACAAATGGAGACGCAGTTGTTTGTCCGAGCTGTGATCGAGGTAGAGGAGCCGGAGGAGCAGTTTTTCCCTGTCTAGACCACCTCACAGACCACCTCACAGACCACCTCAAGCAGGTCCTCGGACCCATCCGGGAAGCAGGCCTGACCATCAACCCGAAGAAGTGTTCGCTGGCGAAGAAAGAAGTCAGTTACCTGGGCTACATGATCAGCAATGGCGTCATCCGGCCGCAAGGGGGAGAAAGTGGATACCATTCGCAGCTGCACACCTCCGACAACAAAGAAGAAGGTGAGATCTTTCCTGGGTTAATGGGATGGTATAGAAGGTTTATCCCTAACTTCTCCGAGAGGTCCTCTCCCCTTTCAGATCTCACCAGGGCTGCTTTGCCAACCAGAGTGGTTTGGACAGAGCAGTGAGAATCGGCCTTCCAGGTTCTGAAAGGGGCAGTCTGCAGCGACTCCGTCTTGTTGAGCCCGGACTTCAACAGGCCCTTCAGCGTCCAGACAGGCGCCTCTGGGTTGGGGCTCGGGGCAGTCCTGCTCCAGGAGGTGGATGGGTCCCGGAGGCCGGTCGCATTCATTAGCCGAAAGCTGCTACAGAGAGAGAGGAGGTACTCTGAGGTGGAGCTAGAGTGCCTAGCGATCAAGTGGGCCCTCGACTCTCTGCGCTACTCCCTCCTGGGGTGATTGTTCCAGCTGGAGACCAACCACAGAGTGCTACAGTGGTTGGGGAAGATGCAGGACACCAACTCCCGTATCACCAGGTGGTACCTGTCTCTCCAGCCATACAGCTTCACCGTTAAGTACCGGCCAGGTGCTTCAAACAGGGTTGCAGATTTCCTCTCCCGCATCCCGGAGGATGAGGGGGAGGAAGTGTGAAGAGGGGCCTGCATGGAGGGTCGTTGTTCTTCCCTAGGACGACAGCCATCGTCTGTAGAGGAGGGGGGATGTGTAACGGTGCGGCTGCCCGTTACCGCTAACATTATACCTGAACTAGACAAATGGAGTAGCCAGAGCGAGATACAAGAACAATGTTTATTTTGTACACAAACACGACAACTATATTCCACCACAATCACCGCATCTGTAAGACACAAACATACAACATACCATCACGGAAGAGCCATCCATACATCGCATGGCAAACATTGTACGGAGCTAAACAATGGCGAACTTCTTACCGTGCGGTGGCACGTTGACGTCCTGCGTAAGGACAGAGGAAAGACCCGACGTAAAGTCGGAAGGGTCTTTTGAACGTTGGCGCACAGAACGTAACACATTGTTGGTGGGATGATAGGGGTGTTTGTAGTATGTGATCACTGGGGAGTTATTTAGAGGGCTAAATAATTATATAGCATGATTGTATTTGTATTAACCTATCTGTATTATTATAGTGAATGTATTTATTGATAGTTAGGTGGAATAGGTATTATTTTAAGGATAATTGATTTAGGATAGGTATAATGGTTTAGGCTGCGCAAGTAAAATGCCAGAGCAGAGCAGGTTGAAGTCAGATGGGTCTAAGGTGAACAACAGACAACACCTCTGACAGTTGAGTGAAAAATGACATGGTGAAATGACCATAGTTAGTTAGCTTACTTTTGATTATTGAAAGTGTCTTTGTTATTTAGTTATTGGAAATTATTGTTTGGAGTTTTTTTCTTTTCTATGTTTTTCTCCATACTGGGATGTTTGCCTGCTGCCACTGGCTAGTAAAACGTTTTGGATTTGTCCTAAATCTTTGAAACGCTGCTTCCAAGCCTTTTTTTTCACCGCCGCAAAGTCAGCCAGCCTACACCTCTACAGAGTTATAGGAACTCAGAATTGAACTGCTCCTGGAAATAAATGCCGTTTGTACATTTACATCATCAAATTAGCTTAAATGCTCCTCTACCGCAAGAGAGGTAACCGCAAGAGAGGTAACATTTTTGATTATATGGTATCCCTTTCTTATTATATGCTTTACTCTCAATATGTTGAAGCCCCTCTTCAGTTATTGACTTGTGTTAACTGGCTGTTACTTAGCTACAAATTTTACTCTAAGAAAATTCAGCAAATGGGGCACACTATTTCAACAAGCTAATTCTCTCTCCACATGCATTAAAGAATACATCTAACTACTTCCTGCCCAAAAACACCAGGGCATCCAACAAAAAATGAGACTCTTGCACACATCGTTACTGCAACATTATACATACTCCTGTATGTATTTTGTGTTACTCACCATGTTTTCCTTAAAGACATTAGTTAGCTTTTTCTCTGCCTTCTATGAATAGCACCCGATTGAAACAAAGAGCAAAGTCTCTGTCATGAGAAGCTGGTTTATCAACATCACCTTCAGGCAGTTTAATGACGTACAACGTAAAGAATGAAGCCATACAGGATCAACAAATCTACATTTATATCATTAAACAAGATTTGACAATCATGGGTGAAGCATGTTCACAGTACCTCATACAATACTGCTCTTCAGTGTCTATAAACAATTAACATCTCAATCAATCAGTCTTACTCATGGTTTCACAGCTATGAGTTCAAGTTTCCTGCCCGCTGTTTATATAAAACAGAATCTGTTTAGTGAACTCCCACTTTCTCTGCACTTCCTGTTTTTATGGTTAGGTCATGAGGTTTAATTTGCCTCACATTAGAGACACCTTATCCTAGCCAAGAGCAGCATAGTTATGTGACCAGTCAAATGTAAAAGCCTGAAAACATGGCTTAGGTGGGGAAGTGGAGAGGTTATAAACATGAACCCTTCTAAGTAGACTACTCAAGATGAAACTAGGTGTGGGTTTGAGGTTGGCATTATTCCAGTACAAACAATGAATTCTCCACAGGATAACTTGCTTAACAGGTTTGATCACCTCTACAGAGTTATAGGAACTTAACCAGGAAATGATTGTATCTGTTCAGAATTGAACTGCTCCTGGAAATAAATGCCGTTTGTACATTTACATCATCAAATTAGCTTAAATGCTCCTCTACCGCAAAAGAACCCAGGTAACATTTTTGATTATATGGTATCCCTTTCTTATCATATGCTTTACTCTCAATATGTAACTCTGAGTATATGTTTTTTTTACTGTAGAATAGTCTTAGCGACATGAAGTAATTTATATAATTCAACATGAACATGAAGTAATTTATATAATTCAAAATCGCCTTGCCGAGTTGACGGTATTCGCCTACACTCAGAACTCCGAGCATAATATGACATGCGTTTTACTCCCTATAAGTTAATCAACAGCATTCATTACAAGAGCTAGTCAAACGAAGACAACTTACTCAGCACAAATATCCTCGTCTTGGTCAAGGCGAAACTCAAATGGATACATTTTTCCTCATCGTGTTCAACTGTATGTATGAGGTAATTAAACGTGGACTTGTTTAAAGATGAAACGGGGTGTTTTCAAAGTAGTTGTGGCCACGTCACAGCCCAATAGCGATCGCCGATTTACCATGTATTTATCATATGAATAGCCGTAATTTGCTAATGGGTGGGCCATCACCGGTTGCTTTCACCCTCAGAGAGAGAAATTTGCAAGGCTTCAGCACTATTCTCTTTACAAAGTGCTCATTTATGTCTTAGTTTCGAAATGCATATATTTGAAAAGGAGAAGATTCAGGGTTTCTCATGGTGTTATTGTTATGTCTGTAAGACAAAAACTCGCGGAGCTTTTAAATGCAATTGCTAAAAATAGCTCCAACTGCCCCACGGGGCACCTCCGGGTTTGGCTGCTACTTAGCTACAAGTTTTACTCTAAGAAAATCCAGCAAATGGGGCACACTATTTCACCAAGCATAGGTTCATTCTCTCTCCCCACATGCAATAAAGAGCACATTTAACTACTTCCTGCTCAAAAACACCGGGAACACCAACAGAAAATGATACTCTTACAGACACTATTACTTTACCATTACCCCCACTAGAGACTCCTGTATATATTTTGTGTTACTCACCATGTTTTCCTTAAAGAAATGTGTTAGCTTTTTCTTTGCTTTCTGTGAACCGCACCTGATCGAAACAAAGAGCAAAGTCTTTGTCACGAGAGGCTGGTTTATAAACATGCAGTTTAGGAAGTTCAATGACGTACAACATAAAGAATGTAACCATACAGGATCAACTAATCTACATTCATATCAGGTATATGCCCTACTCAAAGCTTACTGGCAACTGATAGTAAAAATCATGGCAATTTACTGTGAAATCCTGTCAAAATACGTTGGGGAATTTTGTCAACTTGTATATAAAATATCAGTCTCCAGTCTGCACCTTCTACCTGGGGGTCTGTGCCTTTGAGGCAAATCATGCATTTACAGTTTTTCTCGATTGCAATACACCTCACAAAATTAGCACAACCACACACCCAATGAGCAAAACACCTCAGATCCATTGCAAAATGAAACACTCTTGTAAAAACTATACACTAATTTAACAAAACCATATTTTGTTACCATATGAAACACACACGTTGCATATGACTGAATTCTGTTTGTACCACTTGCACACTGTTGTTATAAACCTAAAACACTTTTAGCAATTCAATTTCTCAGTGATTAGAGTAGTGTAAGTGAAGTACACAGAGAAAGTGCAAATATACAATAAATTCAACAAACACTACACAAGACCAATGCTGCAGACTGATGAAAATATTATTTAATTCTCTCCATATACCCAAATCAGTGTCAACATGGAGGATCACAAAAAAACATGTCCTAGTTTTCATGCTACTTCAGTGGTGTGCATAACACTGTAAGCTCAGCAAATATCAGACAAACTTAAAATGATGTTTCCAGTACAGGTTACAATTCCATAAAAAAAAGATCAGAAAAAAACTGAAAATACAGTACAAATAAAGTTTCATTTTACCCTGATGTCTTTTTAGGATGTGTGCCAGTGTTGGCTGAGAGACCTGATGAACATTACTGGTTGGCTTGAATTTCTCTGAGCCTGATAGCATTATTTGCGTGAATATGGGCCCCGTCCTTCTTTCAAGTTTATTTGATTGATGGAGATAATTTGCATATACTGTGAATTACTTAAGAATGTATGAATCATGTGCTTATGAAATGGCTTTTCTGTGCGTGTGTGTAACTTAGAATATTAGGTGCCACTTAGTCTGCATATGTACAAGAGCATGTTTAGACCAGAGGTGATAAGAAGGTTCGAACTGTGCTTCTTCCGACCTTGCAAAACTTCCATCCTTGCCTCGGACGTGAGAAATCCACCACGTGGTTTCTCTGCTGAACGCTCAACTTCTGTCTATATAAACTTTGTGCGATGTGTTTATCATTGCTTCACTTTCAGCCTTGTGCTGGGAGTGAGCCCGATTGCAATTGTTGTTTGTCTAATAAATATACTTATATGCAGCTCCGGAGTCCTGAGGTAACTGGGGTGAATTTTCACCTATCATATGATACATTTGGTCTTCTTCTTCTTTGAGCACGCTTCAGGTCTTCCTCTTCCTCTACATCCACCTCGACCTCAGCTTCTGGCATAGCCTCCGTCTCTTCTTCCTCCTTCTCCTCCTCTGTGGATTCCACCTCTCACCCTCACTCTTCTTCTTCTGACTCCTTCCATTTTGGTTGAAGACAGATGAACTCATCTCAATCAATCAATCAATCAATTCAATCTTATATAGCGCTTCTCTATATACCCGAAGTCGCTTTACAGAGTCCAGAGTCCAGTAGTCATTCATACACAGTCATACCGGTGGTGGTAAGCTACCTCAGTAGCCACAGCTGCCCTGGGGCAGACTGACAGAAGCATGGCTGCCAATCAGCGCCAACGGCCCCTCCGAACACCACCAACATTCATTCATATTCATACGATGCAATGCATGTCTTTATGATGGTGGGGGAAACCGGAGTACCCGGAGTAAACCCACGCAGGCACGGGGAGAACATGCAAACTTCACACAGAAAGGACCTTCTGACCCTGGGTTCGAATCCCGGTCGTTCCAGGTCCTTTCTGTGTGGAGTTTGCATGTTCTCCCCGTGCCTGCGTGGGTTTACTCCGGGTACTCCGGTTTCCCCCACCATCATAAAGACATGCACTGCATTTCGATAGTGCTTAAACCTGTTTTGTGTGTCTACAATTAAGCAATCATGTGTTTGCGCACTTGATGGCTGTGTTTATTTGACAGGCTCATAAGTGTGGTAATTTGACAGTCAGTGTTTTGGAATTGCAAGGAAGTGACCTCTTGATATACTTTTGTGTCTAAAGCATTCAAGTGTGTTTAGTGTTTTGCAAATAACTTGTGTGTATTGTTTTGCAAAAAGTGTGATGTTGACATGTGCTTATAGTGGTGCAAATCTGAGCCGTTGTTTTGCTCCTTGAGTAAAGATTTTGATAATTGTGGAATACTTTTGATTAAAGTGTTTATCCAATCGTAAAAAACTGTAAAACAACCACTTGGGGTTACAGTCACAGCATTCTTTCTCTCTCTTTCTCTTTCACACACACACACACACATTGAAGGCTGACATAGGAACTTTCCACTAAGTATATGCTGACTAGATGCCCCTATCATCTAAATTCCAGACCAGTTTACCATGTGTTTCTGAGTTTAGAGGAAGTTGTGTGTGTGTGTGTGTGTGTGTGTATATGTGTTGGTGTTGTTAGATTCCAGTGATATTTCTTATGTTCCTAAAAACTTGTACATGGCCCTCTCGTCCTGTTGATGTGTGGAGGCCCACATTCTTGGTTGTGTTAGAATGGAGGGAGGCCATATGCCGACCCACCCGGAGACAGCGCCGCTGTGGAATGTATATGTTGTGAACCATCCTAGACCTGGCTGAAGGACATTGATGGACTGTCATGGCCATGCATGTGTACGAGTGTACGTGTCAGAAGAATTGTTATACATTCGTGTCCGTTTACGTAATACCCATAGTTAAATTACGTGGTGCCCAACGCTCCACGTTCAGACTTCAGCTCGCGAAGAGAGAGACGGACCTCCATCTCCTGAAGACCCCGACCCGCGGCGACTCTCAGAGCTCTGTTCCACTTAGACTTAGGATACTTAGACTCAGTAAAGTACTACAATAAATATCTTGGCTCAGATCCGAACCGCTCCAGCTTCATTGATTGCAACAACCCACTACATCACCCTTTAGCTAGCTAACCGTAAGCAAAGCTATATAGTACAAACTACGGCTCTTTAGCGAACTAAAACTATTTACACCATCACACACGTATAAAAAAGACGGTTTAGAAAACAAACATGTTTTAAAACGGCCTATAACTGATCAAATTATTGCTTACAACACGTCTCCGTTTCAATGGGTTGGAGCTGTCGCGGCAGCAGTGAAAGATGTCAACATGAGTAATCGGTGAAACGGGTGTCAATATGGCTGCATCTGATTGGTTAATAATTTTCTTACGCCAGTATAACATCGTGTTATTGGTTCGACTGATTTAGTAGGCAACTGTGTTAGCCGGCGAGTTTAACAAACTTTTACACTATGGGTTTGACAAACTCCACGGGAAACTGTCCTGGCAACAACTGGTTTATCGTTAGAAATTATATAATCATCCCAACTTTAGAAATTCAGGTCCTCCTAAATTAAAATGCAAAGTTGAACAGATACGAGGCTTCGGCCCACCACCTAAGCCTCTCTGCCTTGGTCTCACTTGTAAAACGTATCCATTGTACTTCCGCAAGTCAGCCTTGGCCCAACATACTCGTGACCTTTAGAGAACTTTTAAGGGACGTGCCTCGTCAATTATTTTCGTATAACGAGTCACTTCGTCGGTCGCTATCTTTGCTTAAAGAACTGTTCTGAAAGTTGTGTTGCTGGTAAACTCAGTTTAGTTCAAAGACTCACCTTTTAGCCCAGCTCAATTTTCTTCCGTCGCCATTCCACGCCCATGAAAGACAATTTTCTTTTCTGGAGAAATGGCTAGATTAACTCACAGAATTAGGATTTTTTTCACATAAACTTTTCCTAAAATTCCTAGCACGAAATATTTCAAATAGTTTATATGTCCAAATGCCTTACACTCGGTGTAATAGCTTGTTGTGCCTGGGGAAAAAAAATATCTTGGCTGTCACAAGATGGACACCTTTTTGGTTTACTTTCACTTTAGCCGCTCCGTCCGCTTCTGTCCCGTTGGGTGGAGCTTCACATTTCGCGTGTGTCGTGTACGCAAGTAATTTAGCAACTTCTTCTGTGTAGTAATCAAACCTTCTTGAAAATGAAACAATATAATATCGAAGGGATACATTTACCATTTTGGATCAGGACATTCGTATGGAAAAGCCAGTGTGCTTTGGTTAGATTACAGACTAGGGTATTTTGGTCAGAAATCTAGTAATTTTTTTCATATTCTTATGCACATTCTAGCTACCTCACCTAAGCGTACTTTTTCAATTCACACTGAATTAAATGTGAAAGAACGTCTGTTGAGTCCAGCACAGCTGTTCCTACGTGAGTTGCCTCCCGAGACAGATAATCAACAAGAAGATGGAAAAGACAAGTTATACCATGACCGTTTTAGCCATTTAACCTTGCGTCTTCCTCCACACGCAGTAGCCTAGATTAGAAAACAAACCAGC